>NW_011491890.1:10718-12423 GCF_000754665.1 Bison bison bison | reverse complement strand
CAAGTAGGCATGTACTCTCCTCCAACTGTGGCTCTATTTTCCCTGTTCTTTAATTTCAACTAACTAGAATTCAGTCTCTTTTATTACATAGAGCCATGTCCTTGAAAGGGAGGGCTGTGAACAAGACCCTCCATCTCTCTGAGGACCAGCTTCTTTTTCTGGAAAATTAGCTGCCCCTTGACCACTTCACAGGATTATACATAAAAGCTGACAAACTTAGAAGGAAATGCCATCACTGCAAGCTTGTTGGCCCTTGTTCCACTCAGGGGACTCTGAGCACCTGCTCATCTCTGCCTCCCCTGTACCCGGCCCATTGCATAAATGTGTTTTCACCAGCCCATTGAGTATGGTTCCCCTGGATGCAGTGATTGAAATCAAGCATCTTATTTTGTGCTTTTGATGTGCCCCACTTCTTGAAGGTTTCCTTTTCTGTACATTCTTGACTTCTTTTGCATTGAACATCTTTTTGTCAACTGATTTAGAAACCTCCATCCCCAGGAGATTGTAAAGAAACAGGAGCTGCTGTAGGTTTCACTTCACAGACTTGCATGTGTCTGTGTGTATAGACATGTGTGTGTGTTTCACTGTGGTTTCATCATAACACATAGATTCCGGTGACCACAACTGCAAGAAACAGAAAGATCTCTTCCAACACAAGGATTCCTCCTGTTAAGCTTTTCCAGCCAGCCATCCCCTGAGTCCATCACCTGGTCCAGCACGATGCACTGATTGTGTGTGTAGACTAAGACTATTAAAGATGCTGGAAGTACTTCAGGGACCAAGACAGAGGAGGCTCCTGCCATCACAGAGCACATGGGCTAGAATGGGCATAGGCCAGAGTCCCAGGGTGAGTTGGAGACCAGCTGATGGTCATTGGCCGGGTCTTGTTTCCTAGAGTTCCTTTCTTCTGCACATAACTTCTCATGCACCTCAAATGAGTTCCCCTTCCAACTGTGTACCTCTCTTTATGTGTAGTGGTGAGAAATGTTGAACTCTTTGCCCACTAGAGCAGGGCCTTGCCGCCCACAGATCCTTGGCAGCATCTTTCTGCGTGTCCCCCTCTAATCGAGGCACCTCCTGCAGCATGACAGATAAGGCCCGTGTGAGAGCAGCTCAGAAGCCCAACACGTGTAAGTAATCAGAACAGACTCAGATTTTGGAGTCTGAGCCCCAGATCCCGGAGCTCTGGACACTTCGGGCCAGGGCAGGCAGCATGGAGCCCATCCAGGGGTCCAAGGGGGAGGAAGCCCAAGCAGTTCCTTGACCAGCTGGAGTTGAAAACTGCTCTGGCTCAGATGACAGGGATAGTGAAGGATACAAACCCACAGCTCAAAGTGCAGCTTGATGGAGGTTTCATTCCCTCAGCCCGGGTTGGAAAGCCAGGCGATGCAGGCAGCTTGCTGACCGGTCCTGTGCACATGCAGAGGAAATGATTTCATAGCTTTGGGATTTCACCGCTGCAGAGGGGGCAGGGGGCCAATTCCGCTGAAACAAAGGGACAGTAATCACTTTGGCCAGAAAAGCAGTTTAAATCAAAGGTGTCTCTTTACAGCCTCAGAGACTCACAGGATGTTTCTCCGTTCATTTCAGTGTCTTTCAACAATGGATACAATCCAGACAAGCCACTTCAATTTTATTGGAGTGAATTCTGGAGTCACAGAAGTGAAGCTTGCTCTAACCCAGCCAGGTTTATTTCATTGTGCAA
>NW_011491890.1:9823-10618 GCF_000754665.1 Bison bison bison | reverse complement strand
AATAGAATCGAGTGCAGGAATAAAGTGCTCAGACTTCGAACTTTTGTCTATGGTAATCTCAATCTCAAGAGCTTCTTTTATTAGCTGAGAAAAGCTCATGTTAGGCATGTGTAGCTGACACCCCAATTTACTCTTGAACAACATACTGCCATATCTGTGTGTTGCATTTGCAAATGCTCCAAATGTGGAGCATTTGCTGTATTTGAGTTAAAAGGCTCCGACTGCACCTTGCCTGACTGCTGAGACCTTGTCTGTCTGATTCCCCATCACAATTCGAGTTCCTTGTACATAAATATGTGATGAATGAATGCTGGCAATGAGGTTTGTTATGAAACCACAAAGCTAGTCATGTTTCTCAAGACTAGTGTTTTAAACCTAGGTCCAGGGCACCCTGAAATCATGTATGAAATTTATTAACTCAGCAAGTATGAGCAACTCTTCTGTGCCACGTAGCAGAGGTTAATGCAGTAATCAAGACAACAAGGCCTCTGTAGGGGACTGGAGATTGGCGTGGGGGCCAGACACCCATCCTCAAACAGACAGGAAAGAGAAATAGTAGGTATTGAAAGTAGTGTGTTTGGAACTAAGGTGTAAAGTAATGTGCAGCCACTTGGACTTGAATGATCAGAGAAGGTTGCTCTGAGATGATGACAATTAAGTTATGGTTTCAGCAACGGGAAGCTGAAATCTGAATGACAGGCATGCAGATAATCTGGTGAAAGACTATATTGAGAAGAAGGACCAGGGAGGGCAAAGGCCCCAAGGTGGGAATGAGATTTGACCTGTTCAGGAACA
>NW_011491890.1:7639-9074 GCF_000754665.1 Bison bison bison | reverse complement strand
CCCCGCCTTTCTCCTGGGATTGGAGAGGCTGTCAGTGCCCTGAGTCTTCACATCATCTTTACTCCATGCATGTCTGTGTCTCCAAGTGTCCCCTGTTATAAATGTGCCTGTCATATTACATTAGGGCTACACCAAAGACCTTATTTTAACTGGATTACCTCTGTAAAGACCCTGTCTCCAAATAAGGTTACCTTCTGAGGTGCTGAGCACTAGGACTTAAACATTGGAATTTTGAGGCAGGAGACACTTCAGTCCATAACAGGGAAATTCAGATTCAAGTCTCAGTCCTTCTTCCCTGGATAACCAAGGCTGCCACTGCACAGTGCCTGCCTCAGCCTTGCAATCACTTGCACCTTTGTTTAACCTGGGTGTCCCTTTCTATCAAGAAACCAACCAGGAGGTGTTTGTAAACAGAATCAGCAAGTTGTATTGAAGATGGTTGAAGACAGCACATAGCTTTCATTATCAGAGGGATTAGATCCAGTTATTCCCCAACCAATTCCAGGCAAATCAACAGGTCTGTGATCTCCATTACAGCTTTCTAGAGGAGTTTAGTTTCACCTCCTTCACATCTGAGAAATGAGCACAAACACTTTTCCACAATGTTACAGGATGTTGCAGGTTTTTGTTGTGGAGATAATGCTGGTAAGGTGGTAATGAGTCACATTAGTGGCTGTGGCAGGAAAGGCTGATGGGAAATAGATCCTTCATGGCCAGAGCTAGAGGAGCCCTCAGGGCCCAGTGGGGTACAGTGGGGGGATGTGATGCCTGGTGCCCTGGGGGCCAACAATCCCATGTCATTTTACAAGTTACTTTCAAGGTGACAAAGTTTTGCTGTGGAGTTTGCGATCCTGCCCTTGTGAAATGTGAATCTCTCCCCACGGGAAGAGCTAGCAGCCCCTCCCATGCCTGGCACACAGTGAACACATCCATGAACATGCCCTGTCCAGAGGAATTGTTTTAAAATCCTTCTTATTGTCAAAGAAAACACAAATATAGCAAACCACATAGGGCAAATGTATAGCTTTATGAATTTTTCTTAGATGACCGCACCCTCCCCTTGTAACCACCAACCGCTTGAAAAATAACTTAGCCACCCACTGCTGGAGCCTCGTCATGTACCCCATCTGAACCACAAACTTCTCCTGTTCCCCATATATGACTACTATCCTGACATGTAGACACATCTCTTCTTTGCATTCTTTAATTTTTTATTACTCAAAAGGGCATCCCCTAGACACAATAATACAAAAGAATACTATTCAGGCATAAAAAAAGAGTGCCACAATGCAATTTGCGGCAACATGGATGGATCTAGTGATTATCATAGTAAGTGAAGGAAGTCAGAAAAAGACAGACAAATATAATATGACCTCACTTATATGTGGAATCTAAACAAATCATACAAATGACCTTATTTACAAAACAGAAACAA
>NW_011491890.1:6972-7539 GCF_000754665.1 Bison bison bison | reverse complement strand
AAGTTGCACTCATCTCACACGCTAGCAAAGTAATGCTCAAAATTCTCCAAGCCAGGTTTCAACAGGACATGAACTGGGAACTTCCAGATATTCAAGCTGGATTTAGAAAAAGCAGAGGAACCAGAGATCTAATTGCCAACAGCCGTGGGATCATTGAAAAAGTAAGAGAATTCCAGAAAAACATCTACTTCTGCTTCATTGACTATGCCAAAGCCTTTGTGTAGATCACAACAAACTGTGGAAAATTCCTCAGGAGATGGGAATACCAGACTACCTTACCTGCCTCCTGAGAAATCTGTATGCAGGTTAAGAAGCAATAGTTAGAACTAGACATGGAACAATGGACTGGTTCCAAATTGGGAAAGGAGACTGATATTGTCACCCTGTTTATTTAACTTATATGCAGAGTACATCATGAGAAATGCCAGGGCTGGATGGAGCACAAGCTGGAATCAAGATTGTCAGGAGAAATATCAATTACCTCAGAAACACAGATGACATCACACTTATGGCAGAAAGCGAAGAGGAACTAAAGAGGCTCTTGATGGAAGTGAAAGAGGAGAGTGA
>NW_011491890.1:5938-6872 GCF_000754665.1 Bison bison bison | reverse complement strand
TTGCCAAAAGAATGCACTAGTCATAGCAAACACCCTCTTCCAACAACACAAGAGAAGACTCTACACATGAACATGACCAGATGGTCAACACCGAAATCAGACTGATTATATTCTTTGCAGCCAAAGATGAAGAAGCTCTATAGAGTCAGTAAAAACAAGACTGGGAGCTGACTATGGCTCAGATCATGAACTCCTTATAGGAAAAATTCAGGCTTAAATTGAAGAAAGTAGGGAAAATCACTAGACCATTCAGGTATGACCTAAATTAAATCCCTTCAGTGGAAGTGACAATGAGATTCAAGAGATTAGATTTGATAGACAGAGTGTTTGAAGAACCATGGATGGAGGTTCATGGTATTATACAGGAGGCAGTGATCAAGACCATCCCAAGAAAAAGAAATGCAAAAAGGCAAAATGGTTGTCTGAGGAGGCCTTACAAATAGCTGAGAAAAGAAGAGAAGCTTAAAGGCAAAGGAGAAAAGGAAAGATATACCCATCTGAATGCAGAGTTCCAAAGAATAGCAAGGAGAGATAAAAAAAGCCTTCCTCAGTGATCAATGCAAAGAAATAGAGGAAAACAATAGAACTGGAAAATCTAGAGGTATCTTCAAGAAAATTAGAGATACCAAGGGAACATTTCATGCAAATATGGGCACAATAAAGGACAGGAATAGTATGGACCTAACAGAAGCAGAAGATATTAAGAAGAGGTGGCAAGAATACACAGAAGATCTGTACAAAAAAGATCTTCACAACCCAGATAATCACAATGGTGTGATCACTCACACTCACCTAGAGCAAGACATCCTGGAGTGAGAAGTCATCTGAGCCTTAGGAAGCATCACTATGAACAAAGCTAGTGGAGGTGATGGAATTCCAGCTGAGTTGTTTCAAATCCTAAAAGATGATGCTGTGAAAGTGCTGCACTCAGTGT
>NW_011491890.1:5412-5838 GCF_000754665.1 Bison bison bison | reverse complement strand
CATAAAGGAATTCCCATGTGGACTTCAGGAGCTCTTTACCCAATACCCTTGTCTTTGGTGCCTCTCCCTACTGATTCCCAGCTACCTCAACCCTCCGGAATGCTGAACTGTCTTTCCCAACTTGGCCAGATTGCCGTAGTCTGTTGGGAGTCCCTTCCCTATACCATCAGTTAGAAACAGGCTTACAGGCTGTGAGCTAGAATGCTAGAGTCTGAGACTCAGTCACATTGTTTTCTTCTCCTATACACCACAGCTGACTGTTGCTCAATGTCAGAAGTCATTGGATTCAAATATTTGGTCTAGTTTTCTAGTTGGTTTTGTGGGTGGGGGCAAGTTCAGGGCTAAGTACACCAATGTGGCTAGAAGTGGAAGTTCTCCCAGGTGGGTCAGATGCAGAATAAAAGTGGGGGAATGTCTTAGGTTCCT
>NW_011491890.1:4799-5312 GCF_000754665.1 Bison bison bison | reverse complement strand
AAACAATGGAAACAGTGAGAGACTTTATTTTTTTATGCTCCAAAATCACTGCAGATGGTGACTATAGCCATGAAATTAAAAGACCCATGCTCCTTGGAAGAAAAGCTATGACCAACCTAGACAGCATATTAAAAGGCAGAGACATTACTTTGCCTACAAAGGTCCGTCTGGTCAAACCTATGGTTTTTCCAGTAGTCATATCTGGATTTGAGAGGTGGACCATAAAGAAAGCTGAGTACCGAAGAATTGATGCTTTTGAGCTGTGGTGTTGGAGAATACTCTTGAGAGTTCCTTGGACTGTAAGGAGATCAAACCAGTATATCCCAAAGGAAATCAGTCCTGAATATTCATTGGAAGGACTGATGCTGAAGCTGAAACTCCAATACTTTGGCCACCTGTTGTAAAGAGCTGACTCATTGGAAAAGACCCTGATGCTGGGAAAGATTGAAGGTGGGAGGAGTAGGGGATGACAGAGGATGAGATAGTTGGATGGCATCACCGACTCGATGGACA
>NW_011491890.1:0-2294 GCF_000754665.1 Bison bison bison | reverse complement strand
CTGCATCCTTGGCCCTTCTTTACTTTCAGCTTGGCCACCACATCTTCCTGAAGGAGGTCTCTTGGGTATGCCCATAGTATCTTAGCTCTCCCTTATCATAGCGCTGATCTTGCTGACAGAAATTGTCTGTTTATCCCATGTGCCCATTTCCTCTGTTGCCCACAAGACTGAGTGGCAGGGCCTGTTCAATGGCTGGTTCACTTCCATTCCCCCCCGTGTCTGCCCACTGGCCAGCCTGTTAGGATGTCAACAGATAATTGCTGAACGAATGTCTGTGTCCTTCTCCTAGCAGAGTGCTCCTTCATGGGATTGAAATCTTCCCGTTTTGTCTCTTCCCCCTCTCTCAGCACCCCAGCTACTTGGTGAGCCCTAATCGTGTTCCCCAGCCCCAGCCCACCAACACTGTTATTCAAGGCTAAGAAATGGGTTTCTACAAAACAAAGAGCAGTTAACTTGAAACTTGTTTCAGCCTCCACTTTGACTTCCTCTTTTAGAAACATTTTTTGGGAAGTACAACAAAGTTCCTCTTCACATTTCCCCACCAAAGTGGCCTTTGGAAAGTTTGGGGTACCCCTGGTGCCCCAGGGCGTTCTCTCATCCTGACAGTGACGCTGGAGCTTCCTCTCATGGTCAGGGGCTCCACGCTATCCAGTCCCAGGTTTTTGTGACAGAAAGTTCTCCAATCATTAATGCTTCTTCTTCCATGACTCCCATAAGCCTACACAAATGCTGTTATTTCTGTCGTCTTAAAAACAAGCACTTAATTACACTGCTTTGTCCCTCTTCCAAGGGGTCAGATGTCTCCTGAGCGCTTTCAGTTCAGTTCAGTTCAGTCGCTCAGTTGTGTCCGACTCTTTGTGACCCCATGAATCACAGCACGCCAGACCTCCCTGTCCATCACCAACTCCGGAAGTTCACTCAAACTCACGTCCACCGAGTCGGTGATGCCATCCAGCCATCTCATCCTGTGTCGTCCCCTTTTCCTCCTGAGTGCTTTACACCATCCCTAAAGGCAGACCCTAGCCAGGCCTTACCTGCCAGGTTCTGTTTCCTTTTCCCTGTCCCAACCTCACATGGGGTGACTGCTCCCCTCCCCCCCCCCACCCTTCTGATTCTGCCTCTTGCCCAGCGTCAAAGGGGCTTTCCATTCTGAGCCCCGATTGCAGGTCATATCCACCATTCAGCGCCTCATCAAATTCTCTGTTGCCTCAGATCTTGCAGCCCCTGGGCAGGGAGGGAGCTGAGAACACCCCACACGGGGCTTCTCTCCCCCTGCCCTGCCACCCTAGTCAAAGCCAAAGCTGGTGGCCTTCTCAATGTGTCAGGCCCAAATGACACTGCAGTGGCCTGTGGAGCAGCCTGCCCTATTTCAGCTCTGGTTTCTTTTCTTTTTTGAGCCTGGACTCAACTTTGCCTAATCATCTGACCTCAAGATTTGGCTGTTTCCCAGATTCCTATAGCATTAAGGGAAGTTCATTCCTATTATGGTGTTTCTCAGGAGGGCACAGAGGATCGCTTTAGGCCAGACAGTGTGCACCCTCCATGCCCCCCAGCCTTCTTGACTGGCAGCACAGGGCTATCTTCAGATGTCCCCGAGGGCATCTCAGTTCCTTGATGGAGGAATACTGACCTAGGTGGTGGTTGCAGAAGTGTCTCCCGCTTTATGATAAGTGTGGAGATTCCTTAAAAAACTGGAAATAGAACTGCCATACGACCCAGAAATTCCACTGCTGGGCATACACACTGAGGAAACCAGAATTGAAAGAGACACGTGTACCCCAATGTTCATCGCAGCACTGTTTATAATAGCCAGGACATGGAAGCAACCTAGATGTCCATCAGAAGATGAATGGATAAGAAAGCTGTGGCACATATACACAATGGAGTATTACTCAGCCATTAAAAAGAATACATTTGATCAGTTCTAATGAGGTGGATGAAACTGGAGCCAATTATACAGAGTGAAGTAAGCCAGAAAGAAAAACACTAATACAGTATACTAATGCATATATATGGAATTTAGAAAGATGGTAATGATAACCCTGTATGCAAGACAGCAAAAGAGACACAGATGTACAGAGCAGTCTTTTGGACTCTGTGGGAGAGGGAGGTGGGGGAGATGACTTGGGAGAATGGCATTGAAACATGTATAATATCATGTGGGAAACGAATCACCAGTCCAGGTTTGGTGCAGGATGCAGGATGTTTGGGCCTGGTGCACTGGGATGACCCAGAGGGATGGTGTGGGGAGGGAGGTGGGAGGGGGGTTCAGGATTGGGAACACGTGTACACCC
>NW_011491889.1:16155-17253 GCF_000754665.1 Bison bison bison | reverse complement strand
AACACCAAAGAATTGATGCTTTTGAACTGTGGTGTTGCAGAAGACTCTTTAGAGTCCCTTGGACTGCAAGGAAGTCCAACCAGTCCATTCTAAAGGATATCAGTCCTGGGTGTTCATTGGAAGGACTGATGCTAAAGCTGAACCTATAATACTTTGGTCACCTCATGCGAAAAGTTGACTCATTGGAAAAGACCCTGATGCTGGAAGGGATTGGGAACAGGAGGAGAAGGGGTCGACAGAGGATGAGATGGCTGGATGGCATCACTGACTCGATGGACATGAGTTTGAGTGAACTCCGGGAGTTGGTGATGGACAGGGAGGCCTAGTATGCTGCTATTCATGGGGTCGCAAAGAGTCGGACACGACTTAGCGACTGAACTGAACTTACATAGGAGGCATTAAATGGAATTCCTATTCAGGAATTCTTTAATAAAGGACTTATAATTCCTTGGGCCAATTCTTATAATAGGCTGATTTTACCAGCAAGAAAGTCAAATAAAGACTGGAGGTTTGTTCAGGACCTGAGACCTATAAATAGCATTGTGATCCCTCGCCACCCTGTTTCCTGATCCTCACACTCTGCTCTCAGCCATTCCAGAAACTACCTGTTATTTCTCAGTAATAGAACTGTGTAGTGCATTTTTTAGTACTATAGTGAAAGAAAAAAGCCAATACTATTTTTCCATTGTGTGGGAAGATCTTCAGTATACCTGGATAGGTGTGCCATGAGGCTATACTGAAGGCTCCACTTTTTTTTCTCAAATACTTAAGCCTGATTTGGCTGCTCACTTCCCTAATGGCTCTGTTTTAATTCGGTATGTAAAGAATTTACTTTTGTGTTCTAAAACTGAATAGGACTCTGAAAGGGATTCTATCTGTTAGAACAATCAGCCTCTGAGGGTCATACAGTGTCCAAAGACAGACTGCAATTCTGTTTACCAGTCGTGAAATATTTGGGTCATTTGATATCCAAGGAAGGATTGTTAATTGATTGTGAAAGAATTAAGGGAATTCTGGCTTTCTTGTTCCCTGAAACAAAGAAATAGCTGAGAGGATTTCCAGGTTTGACTGGATATTATAGGAATTGAGTACCTACTT
>NW_011491889.1:13899-14768 GCF_000754665.1 Bison bison bison | reverse complement strand
CGAACCTCCCTCCCACCTCCCACCTCCCACCCTTTCCCACGCCTCTACATTTTTACAGAGCTGTCTTTGAATTCCCTGAGTTATACAGCTAATTTCCATTGGCTATCTATTTTACATATGGTAGTGTATATGCTTCATGCTATTTTCTCCAGTCATCTCACCCTCTCCTTCCTTCCCCGCTGCCCTTGTCAGAAGCATCTATTCTTTGACACTCAGCCTTCTTTATAGTCCAACTCTCACATCTGTATATGAGTACTGGAAAAACCACTGGAATAGCTGAGTTGATTTTACTAATATCTGAGGATGACTGCCATTCCTCAGGCACTTGTAACGGTATATGGTTAACTTTCTTTCCATCTGTCTGTACTCTTGTTTTCACTGCCATCAATTTCTTGGTAATTATGTTCTTGTCTGCATCTAAATTTTATAAATCTAAAATCATTCCACCCTTTGGTGAAAAGATAATATGGGCATTGTATACCTCTGAAAGGTCTCATCCTATCAAGTGAATTGGAGCACATTTTACCAAAAGGAACACATGTCTTTCAATGATAGTTCCTAACTGAAAAGTAACTGTTCTGGTTTAAGAACTTGTACAGGTAAATTAGAAACCCTTATCATTTGAATGCAGTGTTTACTTTGAGGGAGAGGGCAATGAATAAGGGTAGGATTAAGAATAAATAATGTAGCCCCCATGTATCCAAGGGCTTTAGAAGTTTTCTATATGATTGTTATTTTAGTTTCCCCTAAGGTAGTTAGGAGAGCAAATGCCTTCTCATAATCCTCAGAGCACCCGTATTCTTTGTTAATCCTGCCTTGTTCTAAATCTTGTTTAAATTTGTGACAGTCTCTTTTAAAATGTGCTCCAA
>NW_011491889.1:11434-12223 GCF_000754665.1 Bison bison bison | reverse complement strand
GGGTGGGATTGCAGGATCATGCGGTAACTCTATTTTTAGTTTTTAAAGGAACCTCCATACTGTTCTCCATAATGATTACACCGATTTACATTTCCATCAACAGTGTAGGAGAGTTCCTTTTTCTCTTCATCCTATCTAGCATTTATTATTTGTAGACTTTTTAATGATGGCCATTCTAAGTGTTGTGAGGTGATACCTATGAGCAATAGTATTAATCATATTCTCTTAAGGATAATTCTTGAAATTGTGGTAGACATAGATTCAGGGCATCATCAAGATAGAGCATCTTCTGTCATGGCTTAAGTCTGGCTATCATGCAGTTAGCTTTTTCCTTCTGGTGGCAGTAATAGTATCTGTAAAACAACTCAAGAATGTGCATCAGATACTGAATCTGCAGCTTTATTGCCTTATCATTAACTACTTGAGCTTGTTTTTTTGTGACTCACAGAGGCCTGGGAGATTTCAGCTTTTCTACAAACAAAGGGCAGGGAACATGAAAGGGGCTTTTGTACTTGGAGGGGAGACCTGCAGGGTTCTGCTTGGTTCCGAAGGCAGGTGTGGTTGTTTTCAAGACTGACTGAGATTTGGGCTAGGTAGTCTCAATGGACTGTTGAGCTGTCGTAACTGCATATTTATTACCTTAGCAGCTTTTTCCTTTTCTCTGTTGTGTAAAGTTTTGGAGAGTTTGTTGGCAAGAGTGACAAGTGTATTAGTATACATAGTAGCTCAATCAAGTCCATATCTTTTTACCAGTCATATAAATTCATCTATTCCTTCAAATAAAATAGT
>NW_011491889.1:8497-10523 GCF_000754665.1 Bison bison bison | reverse complement strand
ATGTGTCTTGGTTTTTCCCTCTGACAATCTAAAACTGCCATGGATGCTTGGAGCACTAGGTGATTAGCCTTTGTCATACTCCCTGGAAGGGCAGTATTTACTTAATGAGTGTAGTGAGACTCCTTGTGGGACCGCTAAACATCACAAGGATTAATCCTCAGATACTTGTGTTGGTTCTTAATCACCTCAGGATGTCTTGTGGCTGAAAGGATCAAATGTCCCTTGTTCTTTGAGAATAATTCAGTCTCTCATTTCACTAGCAAATGGTTTGTTCAGGCCATATATCAACTTGCTTTTCTAAAGTTAAGCCAAATTTAACTAAAACCAGCAACCTATGTTTCCCTGGACCACCTGCCCAGATCCCCGTTGGTCTGTACCTAAGAAAATGCACCAATGCCTCTTAAGACTCCAAGTCTTAATTTTAAACAGCTCAAATAAAAATTTTAGGATCACTCAAACAGTGAGATCAAAATATTAGGAGAAGCCAGTGAGTCTCAAAGGGCCCATGTTGGTACAAAGAGCCAGTTAGGGGTGTCTTCCAGGTGTTCTCTGGTGGGTGTTTCTGATATCCTGACAGGAATGCCATGCAAATGTCAATGAAAAAGTAATCAATAGTCCATCTATGAAAGAAGTGAAAAATTTTATTCATGCCAGCCTGAAAAGTATAACCTAGGAGATAGTCTTTCAGAGAGCTCTGAAAACTGTTCTATCTGTTAAGAAGTCAAAGCACAGTTACATAGTTTTTTGAGATAGAAGGTTATATACCACATGGTATATTGACAGTTTACACAGTAAAGATCTGCATGAACAAAGTAGTGGGTCATCATGACCCCTTATATATTATCTTCTAAACAGTTATCTTGCTAGTATTAGGAGAGTATTGCTGTATATAGTTGAGCCGGTATTTCTGCCTTTGGGAAGGTCTGGTTAATTTATAATGCAGATACAAAATGCATAGAAGGGAGAGATGAAGCAAAAGGGCAGTGAAAAATTTTGTTTAAATTTTCCTTGACTTTCTTTAAAATATGAATTTTATTTCACCAGAACTAACTAAATTAAACAGGCAAACAAAATCAGACCAGCAGTTATCTAAGCCATTCTCTCACAGGCTTTTCTACCTTCTCCCCTAGATCCAAAGCACAAAACACTGCACCACTTTAGTCTGCTGCTGCGAATCTGAGGTTTAAAATGGTCATGCTGGGTTCCTCTGAACAAAACCTGGGGTGAGGGATTTGCTCTCTATCCCATCCAATTTTTCTCACCACCTCCCCATACATACTCTAGCATGTGGAGGCACAGAGATTTAGAAACCTCTTTGTTCCATAGAAGCTTCCTGAGACTCAGTCACTTCCAGCCCAAGGACTTCCTCCTCTCCCTCAAGCAAAAGTAAATCAAGAGACCCTAGGTTCATTATTCTGATGCAAATTCAGCATAGCTGGGAAAAGAAGGGATTTAACCAAGGAAACTTCAAAAACTTCAGCAGTATTGTCCAGGAGTAAAATGTAACCCTACTAGTGAGGCGGGAATCCTAGTTCTTATCCACGGAGCCGAAGAATGGAATCCACAAACATGTAAACACTCATAGTAGCAAGCAAATAGGATTTATTAAACAGGAGGAAAGTACAAAGCTCTCAGCATAGACACTGAGAGGGGGTAAAGAGTCCCCCCAAGGTGGGACTAACAGCAGTTTTTATATCCTTTCGAACCAATTTAAAGGTCAAGATACTTAACATCTTTATGGCTTCTCTTGATCCCTGGATTAAGTCATCACCCTTTTTCATGCCCCCTGGCCATTTTACCATGGACCAGATATATGGGCTTAAGATTAATGATCACCAGTTGTTTTTCCCTCACGCAAATGGAACAGAATTTAATTACTGCCCTTCCATGGATATTCTGCAAGCTGTACAAAATATCCCTACAGTTTGTTTTATACCTGATAAAAACTTTGTGAATTTAGTACATGCACCATAGAGTTTCAGAGCTTTTACTTTTTTTAAGACAGTTTATTTTGTACTGGGATATT
>NW_011491889.1:4530-7264 GCF_000754665.1 Bison bison bison | reverse complement strand
ATTATTTGCCATCAAGTGATGGGACCAGATGTCATGATTTTAGTTTTCTGAATATTGAGTTTTAAGCCAACTTTTCACTCTCCTCTTTGATTTTCATCAAGAGGCTCTTTAGTTCCTTTTTGTTTTCTGCCATTAGGGTGGTGTCATCTGCCTATCTGAGGTTGTTGATATTTCTCTCAGCAATCTTGATTCCAGCTTGTGCTTCATTCAGCCCAGCATGTCCCATGAAGTACTCTGCATATAAATTAAATAAGCAGGATGACAATATACAGCCTTGACATACTGCTTTCCAAATTTTGAACCAGTCCCTTGTTCTATGTCCAATTCTCACTGTTGCTTCTTGACCTGCATACAGGTTTCTCAGGAGGCAGGTCAGGTGGTCTGGTATTCCCATCTCTTGAAGAATTGTCCACAGCTTATTTTGATCCACACAGTCAAAGGCTTTAGCAGTGTCTACCTGTCCATCTCAAATTCCCTGACTGTTCCTTCCTCCCCTGCCACCCATAGCGGTTTAGAGCTTTAAAATGAAACTGCTAGAGGGAGGGGATGGGGCCATGACACCTTATTTGAAAACACATGTTATAATGTCTGCATTCAAACACTACAAAACCTTGCCAGCAGACACATATAGGAAGAAAATGATGGCTATATGGACTTTAGAATCTCATTAAGTAGACCAATCTTCCAAAGTGCTCACTGCCACTTTCTGTGGGTTGATCTTCTATAGCCTGCAAAGTGGTAAGGGAAAACAGCCCTCCTTGGGGAAGAGAAAATTGCAAGCAGACTCTTGTGCTCCCTTAAAATGACCTCTGTGTTCTCAAAGTCATTAAATTCATGTTTGTTAGCTATAATAACTTGGGGATGAGGTGTGACCAGTGTGGCACAACTTTTCAACCTCTCCAGAGCCTCCATCCTTCTCAGCCTCGAGGTTCAATTCTTATTGCCCTCATTGAGGTTATAAAGTGGCCAGAATAAAAAACAAATTAAAAAAAAAAAAAGAAATAAAACCTAAGAAATAGTAAAGTAGTACTTCATTTCTAATGGCAAAGAAGTGTGAAATGAAGGTAAGAGAGGAAGGGGAGAATGTTAGGAGAGGAAGTTGCCTGATAAGGCTGGGACTTGTAGGGTCTGTAGAAAGTTCTATAGATGTCTGTGTATAGTTATTGGTAGGGCTGGTGGGAAGGGAACGGTATTCAAACCTAGAATGTGTTTTCTTCCCTGCTTTCTCATTTCCTTTCTGCCCTTTGAGCTTCCTTCCCTCTACTCCCACTCCTGTCCCTACTTCCTTCTTGAGCCTAGGGCCAGTTCGGGATCTCCATTAAGGATCCCTGATACATTCATGGAGTGGGGGAAGAAAAGCTGAAAGATTCACTCTGGAGGTTTTCCCACTGTTTTTTATTTGTTCTGAAAAAGAGCACCCTCTGGAAGGGGATGGAAGGAAGTCCTGGGAATCTGATCTTGCTCCTTCTTAGGGACTACAAGAAGGAGAAAAGCTTTCAAAGGATATGGGTAGGAACTGGATGTAGAGTGAGAAATGAAATATTTCTTGCCATAACAGTAAACAAGGATGTCACAGTCTCCAGCAAATGCAGCCACGACAGATGGTGAGCCTGGTGAGTCCTGAGGGAACTCAGGAAGGAAAAAATACCTGCCATCTAGCAGCAATCAGACTGCAGCCACTTGCTACAGTGAGCCCTGAGGAAACTCAGGATGTGTAAACACAGGATTCAGGCTCCAGATAGGTGATGCGCATATCAAAGGAATGGTTTCCATGAGCCCAGACAGCATCTTTCCATATATAGAACAGCACTAAATTTCTTGGTGATTTAGTCGCTAAGTTGTGTCCAACTCTTGTGACCCCATCGACTGTAGCCTGCGAGGCTCCTCTGTCCATGAGATTCTCCAGGCAAGAATATTGGAGTGGGTTGCCATTTCCTTCTCCAGGGGATCTTCCTGACCCAATAATCGAACCTGGGTCTCCTGCTTTGCAGGCAGATTCTTTACTGACTGAGCTACAAGCTATGAGGGAAGCCCTTTGGTGTATCTGGTTTTCTTTAATAATGTTTTGATGTTCAGACTACCTGCCCTTTGTTGCAAAATTTCCATATAACCTGACTCCACCCCTTGCCTCTTCAGAGCAGTTTCTCAGAGCTGTCTGAAAGTTGGTCTCTCAGACTGCAGTCCTCATTTTGCCCTAAATAGAATTTTCATGTTGTACAAAATTTTATTTTCAACCATTATGGCAACCAATGAAGTGACCCAGAGTGGATTTCCCTCTTTCACCTGAACTCCACAAGGAACCAAAGCCTTGGTACCAGCCCTCTTCCACCTCCTTGGGGATTCCAGACAAACTGAGTAAGTCTTCCCTGGTTCTCAGATCCCTTGTATTGTTTGGTGATCCTGAGTTTTATTGGGCAGTGTATAGCAGGTACTTGTTCCCTCCAAGTTGAAAGATACTGGAAGCCAAGTTGAGAGATACCAGGGAATGCTTGCCCAGGTACTGGGCAAGATACTGGGAGTGAGGGCTGGTTGAAAGACAGCAGTATTTGGCTCCATTGTAGGAGACTTAAGTGGTCTTGGCTGAGTGGTTAGATAAACTGATCTGATGCTTTCCCTTAATTCAGCTGCCTTAATAGAAATTGTGGGGATAAAAGTGAAGACAATTACGATGGTGTGATCACTCACCTAGAGCCAGACCTCCTGGAATGTGAAGTCAAGTGGGCCTTAGGAAGCA
>NW_011491889.1:3935-4419 GCF_000754665.1 Bison bison bison | reverse complement strand
GGAAACAGTGGAAACAGTGACAGACTTTATTTTGGGGGGCTCCAGAACCACTGCAGATGGTGACTGCAGCCATGACATTAAAAGACACCTGATCCTTGGCTCCAGAACCACTGCAGATGGTGACTGCAGCCATGACGTTAAAAGACACTTGATCCTTGGAAGAAAAGTTATGACCAACCTAGACAGCATATTAAAAAGCAGAGGCATTACTTTGCCAGCAAAGGTCCTAGTCAAGGCTATGGTTTTTCCAGTAGTCATGTGTGGATATGAGAGTTGGACTATAAAGAAGGCTGAGTGCTGAAGAATTGATATTTTTGAACTGTGGTGTTGGAGAAGACTCTTGAGAGTCCCTTGGACTGCAAGGAGATCCAACCAGTCTATCCTAAAGGAAAGCAGTCCCAAATATTCATTGGAAGGACTGATGCTGAAGCTGAAACTCCAATATTTTGGCCTCCTGATGTGAAGAACTGACTCATTTGGAAAG
>NW_011491889.1:0-1204 GCF_000754665.1 Bison bison bison | reverse complement strand
ATGATAATATACATGTTTCAATGCTATTTTCTCAAATCATCCCACCCTCGCCTTCTCCCACAGAGTTCAAAAGTCTGTTCTTTATATCTGTGTCTCTTTTGCTGTCTTACATATAGAGTCATCGTTAACATCTTTCTAAATTCCATATATATGCGTTAATATACTGTATTGGTGTTTTTCTTTCTGACTTACCTTGCTCTGTATAATAGGCTCCAGTTTCATCTACCTCATTAGAATTGATTCAAATGCATTCTTTTTAATAGCTGAGTAATATTCTATTGTGTATATGTACCACAGCTTTTTTATACATTCATCTGCCGATGGACATCTAGGTTGTTTCCATGTCCTGGCTATTGTAAAGAGTGCTGCTATGAACATTGGGGTACACGTGTCCAAGGTAGAAGTTCTGGATGCTTGGGGCTGGTGCACTGGGATGGCCCAGAGGGATGGTATGGGGAGGGAGGAGGGAGGAGGGTTCGGGATGGGGAACACATGTATACCTGTGGCGGATTCATTTTGATATTTGGCAAAACTAATACAATTATGTAAAGTTTAAAAATAAAATAAAATTAGAAAAAAAAATTATCTTAAGTGAATAATGAAATCTTTAGATGGTTATTTAAAATGGGACAAACAAAATGGACATTTATGTCATTAAAACAGAAGGTTTTAATATTACTACACTGCTGCTGCTGCTAAGTCACTTCAGTCGTGTCTAACTCTTTGCGACCCCATAGACAGCAGCCCACCAGACTTCCCCGCCCCTGGGATTCTCCAGGAAAGAACACTGGAGTGGGTTGCCATTACTACACTACTTAAATGGGCCAAAAGTGACTCCCTACTTGTCCGTAGCATTGAAAGCTAGACAAGAGCATTCTATTTATCCCAGTTTTAAAATATTTAAGAGGCTAAAAAAATTTACACTGAGATGCCTGACCAGCAATTATTTGAGGCAACACTTAGGCCAAAGAGCCTGAATTCCTTGGCTCAACACCCCTGCGGGGATCCTGGGGCCTTTTATATAAAAGTGGATAAAATGGGCAGGAAATGAAATAAAGAAGAAAAAAGAAGTCCTAAAACTCCTCCTGTAAGAGCAAAGCTTGTTGATATTATCCTCAGTCAGTTCAGTTCAGTCCAGTCGCTCAGTCGTGTCCGACTCTGCGACCCCATGAATCGCAGCACGCCAGGCCTCCCTGTCCATCAC
>NW_011491888.1:16167-16635 GCF_000754665.1 Bison bison bison | reverse complement strand
GAGGAAATGGCAACTCACTCCAGTATTCTTGCCTGGAAAATCTCATGGACAGAGGAGCCAGGCAGGCTACAGTCTGTGGGGTTGCAAAGAGTCAGACATGACTGAATAGACACACACACACACACACACACACACACAATAGATGAACAAGGTCCTACTTATAGCACAGGGAACTCTACTCAACTGCTAACTTTTTTTATAATAACCTAAAAGGGAAAAGAACCTGAAAAAGAGTGCACATACATGTGTGTGTGTTTATATAAGGGCTTCCAGGTGGCACAGTGGTAAGAAATCCTCCTGCCAAGCAGGACACTCCAGTTCGATCACTGGGTCGGGAAGATCCCCTGGAGAAGGGCATAGCAACCCTCTCCTGTGTTCTTGCCTGGAGAATCCCATGGACAGAGGAGCCTGGCAGGCTACAGTCCATGGGGCTGCAGAGTCAGACATGACTTAACAACTGAACACACA
>NW_011491888.1:13723-14047 GCF_000754665.1 Bison bison bison | reverse complement strand
CCTGCGTCTCTTGTGTCTCCTGCGTTGGCAAGTGGATTCTTTACCACTAGTACCACATGGGAAGCCTGGGAACCTGGAGGGGAGCCTTCTCATTGGGGTGCCCAGGGAGGAGACACAGGGCAGGGGGAGGAGGTCCTCAGCTGCCTCGTGGAGATGAGCAGAGATAAGAGAGGTATTGGACGGAGATGAGAATGGACAGGGTGGCTCCAGGCCGAGAGGAGTGAAAGTGAATTCGCTCAGTTGTTCCAACTCTTTGCAACCCCATGGACTGTAGCCTGCCAGGCGCGCCTGGCCATGGGATTTTCCAGGCAAGAATACTGGAGT
>NW_011491888.1:13086-13623 GCF_000754665.1 Bison bison bison | reverse complement strand
ATTATTGCAGGCAGACTCTTTACCATCTCAGCCACCAGGGAAGCCCGTGTTTGAAAGGAACGTTCTAGATGGATGGCAGTTATTTGCATCCTGTTGTTTCAAGGGTTCTCTGTGTTGGCTGGCCTTCCTGAGCCGTGAGCAAAGCGAGGGCCGGAGGACCGACTGTCTCTATGGCTGGCTTTCAGCTGGATGACTAGCACCTCAGGTTCCCCCCAGGCTGATGGAGCATCCTCTCCAGGCACCCCGCCCCCACCCCTGGATCCCTGACGTCAGCCGCGGCCGCCCTCATGTGTCACCTCTCCTGCCCGCCCTTCCACAGGGGTCAGAGCTGCTGAGGGACCCATCCCTGGGGGCTCAGTTCCGAGTTCACCTGGTGAAGATGGTCATCCTGACCCAGCCTGAGGTAGGTGCTGAGCCGGGAGCCCAGTCCCTGGTAAACCTGTTTCTGCAGTCTTTAACCTCTGTCCATAAGATCTGCTGGAGAAGGGATAGGCTACCCACTCCAGTATTCTTGGGCTTCCCTGGTGGCTCAGCTGG
>NW_011491888.1:10382-12986 GCF_000754665.1 Bison bison bison | reverse complement strand
CTTCTCCAGCGGGTGCACAGCAGGGGTGATGTCTTCCTGCCTGCCAGCCCTGGCCCCAAGCTCCAGCTCTGCCCTGCTGAGCCCCAGGCCCCTCCTCTGTGCCCTGGGATGGTAGTAGCGTTGTCATGAGGACTGAGGCTGCAGCAGCAGTCAGCACCCGGCTTGGGGTGGAGCCCCTAAAAGTGTGCTCTGTTGCCGGCCTCCCAGGATGCTCCAGAGATCACAGCTAACATCACCGCGTCGCTGCTGAGCGTCTGTGAATGGAGCAGGACAGTGAACCCCGAGGACGACACGGACCCCGGGCATGCTGACCTGGTCCTGTACATCACCAGGTAGCCAAGCCCCCGCAGGCATGCCAACCTGCCCGGGAGCTGCTCCCGTTCTCTGCCAAGGTGGCCCACTGGCGGGCAGGCACCTCAGTGCCCCCTGGGTGTCTGTTCTCTCTTCCTGAGGTTTGACCTGGAATTGCCCGATGGTAACCGGCAGGTTCGGGGGGTCACCCAGCTGGGGGGCGCCTGCTCCTCCTCCTGGAGCTGCCTTATCACTGAGGATACTGGCTTTGACCTTGGGCTCACCATCGCCCATGAGATTGGGCACAGGTAAGGGGCCCCATGTCCTGGCCCCAAGCTCCAGGCAAGGACATGACCTGGGGAGGAGAGGTCATGGCTGGTGGGGGTATCAGGAAGAGCCAGGTGGGAGGAGCCTCTACTCTTGACCCAGTGGACTCGGGAGGGTGAGGAGCAAGGGCTTGGAAATCTGATACTTCTTTATTACCTAATAATTAAAACATTCCCCCCCCCCAAAATATAAGCAAAACAAACTTAGGAGTTAAAAAGTGATTATTGTAGGAAATTCATGTAAAGGAAAACAAGGCTGTAAAAATCACCCCAAATCCCACCACTTGGAGAAAACATCCATCTTTTCTTTACACACGCACACACATCATTTTCATCCACAAAATTGGGATTATGCTGTACGTTGGTTAACTGCCTTTAAAAAATTTTTTTCCACATAACCATTTTTTTAATTAATTATCTTCGGCTGCACTGGGTCTTCATGGCTCCTCTCGGGCTTTCTCTAGTTTCTACGAGTGGGGGCTCCGCTCTGGGAGTGGTGTGCGGGCTTCTCGCTGTGGTGGCTTCTTGCTGCGAAGTGCCCACTCCGGGGGTCCTGGGCTTCAGTAGCTGTGGTGCACGGGCTTAGTTGCTCCGAGGCGCGGGGGATCTTCCTGGACCAGGGGCTGAACCTATGCCCCCTGCACCAGCAGGCGGATTTCTAGTCTCTGGACCACCAGGGAAGCCAAGTTAACCTTTTTATATAAGAATATATCCCAAACGTTTCTCTCAAATGTTCTTTTACAATATATGTTGATTTTTTTTTGGTATGCACGTATTTTACTCAATCCATTCCCCAGTGTTAGACTTAGGTTATTTTCAGACTTTTCCTCGTATGACTGTTACACGCTCTTTGGGCAACTCTGTGCTCCTCTGTCAGAGAAGGCAATGGCACCCCACTCCAGTACTCTTGCCTGGAGAATCCCATGGACGGAGGAGCCTGGTGGGCTGCAGTCCATGGGGATCGCTAAGACTCGGACACAACGGAGCGACTTCACTCTCACTTTTCACTGTCACGCATTGGAGAAGGCAGTGGCAACCCACTCCAGTGTTCTTGCCTGGAGAGTCCCAGGGACGGGGAAGCCTGGTGGGCACCGTCTGTGGGGCCGCACAGGGTCAGACACGACTGAGCGACTTCACTCTCACTTTTCACTTTCACGCACTGGAGAAGGCGATGGCAGCCCACTCCAGTGTTCTTGCCTGGAGAGTCCCAGGGACGGGGAAGCCTGGCGGGCTGCTGTCTGTGGGGCCGCGCAGAGCTGGACACGACTGAAGGGGAGCCTGGGGGCCGCCGTGCTCGGGGTCGCTGAGTCAGACACGACTGAGCAACGCAGCAGCAGCGCGCTCCTCTGTGTTGTCTACCAAGAGTGGGGGGCGTCTTGCTTTTTTGATTTTTAGTCTTTTCATTATGAAAGCAAATACCTGCTTCCTATGAAAATTCAAATAGTACCGGAGACTCCTAAAGTGGAAAGTGAGTGCCTAACTTCCTCACCCACCAGCCCCCAGCTCCCACATGCTGCCTGTTAGCCTCCTGCCAGCGTGGAGGAGTTCCCATCTCCGCCCCCCCCAGGACAAGGCTGGGCTCCTACCCACAGCCACCACTTTTACCCCAGTTCTCTGCATCTCTGCCTGACTTCTCCCCCAGCCCAGCCATCACAATTCCTCCATCTATCTTTTTTGTAAAAAATATTTATTTATTCATTTATTTAGTTGCATGGGCTCTTAGGTGCCCCCCACCCCCCACCATGTGTAACCTCAGTTCCCCTGTGCTGGGGACCAACCCTCCACTGCATTGGAAAATGAATAATTCTCAACCACTGGACTGCTAGGGCAGTCCCTCCTCCATCTATCTTGTTGGGAGAAACAAACAGGAATTGAAAACCGTTGCCTTCCATTGGGAGCAGAAACCCTGGCCAGAGGCCCACCTTTCCACTTCTCCAGAATGCAGTGTTTTTCCTGTGTTCACCCCACCGATGCACCCCAGGTCAAG
>NW_011491888.1:2532-9870 GCF_000754665.1 Bison bison bison | reverse complement strand
GCCCTCACCTCCGGTGCCCACCCGTCCATCCCGCCCCCTCCCGGGGTCCCCCACCCGGGGTCCACCCCCGGCCTGAACCGCGGCCTTGTCGCAGCGCAGGACGGGCGCGCTGCTTGTGGGACCCTCCGGGGCCGCTGTCCGGGCCCGCGGGGCAGCCTCCCGAGGTGCAGCCCGGCCTCTACTACGGCGCAGACGAGCAGTGCCGCGTCGCCTTCGGCCCCACGGCGGTCGCCTGCACCTTCCGCGGGGAACACCTGGTGAGTCCGGCCGTGGGGGACGCGCCCCGCCACCCGCCCCTCCGCACCAGGGCCTCCCTCTGCCCGCTCATGCCCCCACCGCCCATCTCCGCCCTCCTGCCCACTGGCCCAGACCCTCAGATGCCTCTGGAAATTCTCAGTTTCTGAACAAGGGCCCTCAGGTTTTCCTTCTGAGGAAGCCCCACAAATTATGTAGAGCTGCCTCTGATAGAGCCCCTGAGCCCATGGACCTTGATCCTGCACAGGTGGTTACCAACAGCTTCCAACCCTATGGGAGCTGGAGGGCTTCCTGGAGGAAGTGACCTCCAAGCCCAAAGT
Organism: Bison bison bison; assembly: GCF_000754665.1. NCBI lineage: Eukaryota > Metazoa > Chordata > Mammalia > Artiodactyla > Bovidae > Bison > Bison bison. The sequence continues at coordinate 9,295 of NW_011491888.1, read as the reverse complement.
GCAGTGGGAGGGGAGCTGGGGGAGGCAGGTACCCTAAAGACAGACTTCCTCCCTGGGCTGCAGAGGACTTGCAGGCACTTTTGCCTCTGTGAGCCCCTTCCTGCTTACAAAATACTTGGAATTACGCTTAGTGTTTTCATAAAATATGTGATATTACAGGTGTTGTTATAAACACAAGTATATTAATGCTATATATTAGGACATTCTATTTGATCTAAAAGACCATCTTTTTTTTCTTCCAATTTTAAAAGAAATGAAGACACTTTTGTGGGCCCTGGCCACTGTTCCTGTTCCCGATAAAGGGGTCAGCCAGGCCCCCCTCTCCGTGCTCTACTGTCCGGGGCGCTGGCTGTGTCACTGTCCTGTGGTCTGGGAGGGACAGGTGCAGCTGGGCACTGACCCCACGGGCCCTGGGGGCCCCTCAGCTGGCCATCTGTCCCCCCTCTTAGGACATGTGCCAGGCTCTCTCCTGCCACACAGACCCCCTGGACCCAAGCAGCTGTAGCCGCCTGCTTATTCCTCTCCTGGATGGGACAGAGTGTGGCGTGGGGAAGGTCAGTGGGGAGTCAGCAGGGCATGTGCGTGCATGTGTGTGTGTGTGTGTGGACACACATGTGCGTACTCACACGTGCTCACCCAGACCTGCACCCTGCAGCCCTCCTCCTGGGGTGGGAGACAGCAGGACCTCAGTAAAAGGGGGCAGAGGGCCCTGGCGCTGTCCTGGGTGTGCTGTTCGGGAGAGGTAGGCAGCCCAGTGCTTGCCCCGCCCCCTCTGCAGGTGGCTTTATTCCAGGCTTGTGGGACCCTCGCAATTCTGCTGGAGCAGGCGGGGGTCCAGGGTCCCCCTCTTGACCTCCTCACTGCCCCCAGAGAGCGCAGTGTACTTGGGGATGCCTGCTCCCGGGCCCGGTGTGGTGGCCTGTGGACAGGGGTGTGTTGTCAGTGGCCTCTCGCTGGGAGGGGCAGGGCTTCTCATGACCGCTCGGCCATGGGCCTCCGTGTGCCCTGCCCTGGCCACCTGTCCTGCGGCTCCCCTGCGTGTCCCTTCTGCCTTGTGTGGCCAGAACCTTCCTGCAGTCCCTGCACTGCGGGCAGGTGTCGGCTGTCCTGCTTAGCATTGGTGGAGGTTGCAAGCGTGTGTGTGTGTGTGTATGGGGGTTACGCTGTGCGTGCGGGCATGCCCTGGGTGTGGGTGCCTGTGGGTGTGGGGGCCCTGGGTGTGGGGCACCTGTGGGTGTAGGATGCTCTGGGTGTGGGGTACGTGTGAGTGTGGGTGCCTGTGGGTGTGGGGGGCCCTGGGTGCAGAACACGGTCCCATCCGTCTCTTGCAGTGGTGCTCCAAGGGTCACTGCCGCTCGCTGGCGGAGCTGGCCCCCGTGGGGGTGGTGCACGGGCACTGGTCTGGCTGGGGGCCCGCCAGTCCTTGCTCCCGCTCCTGTGGAGGCGGCGTGATTACCAGGAGACGGCGGTGCAACAACCCCAGGTACTGCGTGGAGGTGGCCGCTCCGTGCTCCCTGGCTCGGGGCCCTGGGTCCCCTCTCACCCCGTCGTCTTGTGGGCATTTTCAGACCTGCCTTTGGGGGACGCACGTGCGTAGGTTCTGACCTCCAGGCCGAGATGTGCAACACCCAGGTAGGCCTGCTTCCCTGGGCAGGGGAGGGGCTTCGGTCAGAGGTGGCACTGGCCTGGAGGAGCCCAAGGGTCAGGATGGCTGTGATCTGTGGTTCACACGGGGCACTTTCGAGAGCAAAAGTGGTTTTATTGATACCTTCCCCTTATAGCTCAGTTGGTAAAGAATCTGCCTGCAATGCAGGAGAGCCTGGTTCGATTCCTGGGTTGGGAAGATCCACTGGAGAAGGGATAGGCTACCCACTCCAGCATTCTTAGACTTCCCTTGTGGCTCAGCTGGTAAAGAATCTGCCTGCAATGCGGCAGACCTGGGTTTGATCCCTGGGTTGGGAAGATCCCATGGAGGAGGGCATGGCAACCCACTCCAGTATTCTGGCCTGGAGAATTCCATGGACTGCATAGTCCATGGGGTCGCAAAGGGTCAGACACAACTGAGCGACTTTCACTTTCTGGACCACAGCACACAGCCCAGGCCTGTCCGACCACTGAAAGCAGTCCCCGCCCCCAGAGTGTCCCCCTCCTTACCCGGATGGCACTGCCCTGCACTGAGAACACCTCTCCTTCCCACAGCCAAGCCGGATACGGGGAGAGCATGGGTGATTTTTTTAGTTATGAGTTCAGGTGACTTTGACACCCATAAAGTCAACCATGTGAAATTCTGCGGTTCAGTGTTATCTCGCACCTTCACAGCACCATGCGACCACCACCTTTTTCTGGTTCCAAACGGTTCCTGTCACCCCAGAGCAAACCCCAGCTCATTAAACAGCCACTCCCCTGCCGCCTCCCCCCGGTCCCTGCCAGTCTCCAATCCACTTTCTAGCTCTGGGGGTTTACCTGCGCTGGACATCTCATCTAAGGGGAATCATACCACGCGTGGCTTTCTGCATCTGGCGTCTTCCACTCGGTGCGTGGTATTTTCATGTGTAGCATGCCTTAGAACTCCACTCCTTCTCGTGGCTGAATAATGCTCCACGGGACCGCATTTTGCTCGCGCCTTCATCCGTGGTCCATTTGTGGATACATTTGGGCTGTTTCTGTCTTCGGTTGTTGCGAATAGCACTGCTACGAGTGTGTGTGTACGTGGCCTTATTTGAGCACCAGTTTTTCACTCTTTGGGGTGTACACCTAAAAGCCAAATTGCTGGATCACACAGTAGTTCTACATTTAACTCCTTGAGAACCTCCAAGCCATTTCCCACGGCAGCTGAACTGTTTGGCCTTCCCACCAGGAATGTGCGAGGGTTCCGACGTCTCCACATCCCCTCCAGCACTTACTTGTGTTTCCCACGAGGCCATCATAGAGGGTGTGGAGAGACTCCCCTGGCCTTGACTTAAGATCTGCACGTGGTGAGACCTTCCCTGCCCGCCTTTCCCAGGCGGACTCAGCAGGCCCACTCCGATTGTTTTCCTCAGACTCCAGTGCAGAGCAGGCCAGGACGCAGCCCGCCTCAGCACCAGCTTCTCGTGCAAAGGCCCTTTGCTCTCGACTCCTGTGACTTTTCCAATACTGTTACCTGCACAGACATAGTTCAGTTCAGTTCAGTTGCTCAGTCGTGTCCGACTCTTGCGACCCCTTGGACTGCAGCACGCCAGGCCTCCCTGTCCATCACCAACTCCCAGAGTTCACTCAGACTCATCTCCATTGAGTCAGTGATGCCATCCAACCATCTCATCCTCTGTCTCCCCTCCTCCTTCAATCTTTCCCAGCATCAGGGTCTTTTCCAATGAGTCAGCTCTTCGCATCAGGTGGCCAAAGTATTGGAGTTTCACTTCAACATCAGTCCTTCCAATGAACACCCAGGACTGATCTCCTTTAGGATGGACTGGTTGGATCTCCTTGCAGTCCAAGGGACTCTCAAGAGTCTTCTCCAACACCACAGTTCAAAAGCATCAATTCTTTGGTGCTCAGCTTTCTTTATAGTCCAACTCTCACATCCATACATGACCGCTGGAAAAACCACAGCTCTGGCTAGACGTAGCACAGATGTAGTGGATCCACATAAACGGGGCCTCCCTTCTGCTGAGCTCTCTGCCTGGCTTTCTTTCCTCTTCGTTGCCTGGGGCAGGCCCTGCCCTGTGTCCTCTCAGACTCTTGTAGAATCCTCCTGTCAGCAGAGGAAGGTTCTCGACACCGCACTCTCCAGGGCAGGGAACTGAGGTGCAGCCAGGAGCCAGGCTCAAACCTGAGTTTTCATCTTCCCGCTGCAGGGGCCCTTGCTGTCTCCCGGGGGTGAGGGTTCCCTCCCCGAGCCCCCTGCCCTGGCCCCTCCTGTGCCCGTCCTCCACCTTCTCCATCCAGGCCTGCGAGAAGACCCAGCTGGAGTTCATGTCTGAGCAGTGTGCGCAGACGGACAGCGAGCCCCTGCGCCTCTCCCCAGGGGGCAGCACCGCCTTCTACCGCTGGGGGACCGCAGAGCAGTACAGCGAAGGTGGGCCCAGGTTGGGGGGCCAGGCCCAAGACCCTGGGCGGGGAGCGTCACTAGGGGAGGCCCGGCATCACTCTGATGCTGTTTCGAGCAGGCTCAGGCTCTGTGTCTCACCGAGCATCCCACCCGCCCCGGCTCAGCCCCTTGCCGGCAGGTCAGCCCTGACCTCTCCTCCCTGAGTCTCCATCTCCCGTCTGTCAAACGGAGATAGGAGGCGTAGCGTGATGCTGGAAAAGCACTCGGCTCACAAGTCGGCCCACTCATCACATGGTGATGTGATTACTGCCTCGGGAGGCGGGGCAGGTGGGAAGTAAAACCCGCGCCGACCCCAAATGCAAAGAGCCCAGTGAGATGGCGCTTGGGGGTCAGTGAGAGCCCACTTGGATCCAGCTTCGCAGAGTCTCTGTCCCCGGCTCCCTGCACCCTCCCTCCGGGCTCCTTGTCTTTTGCTTCTCCCCAGGGAACGCCCTGTGCAGACACATGTGCCGGGCCGTCGGCGAGAGTTTCATGGTGCGGCGTGGGGACCGTTTCCTGGACGGCACGCGCTGTGTGCCGGGCGACCCTCAGGAGGACGGGGCCCTGAGGCTGTGCGTGTCAGGCAGCTGCAGGGTAGGCGTGTGTGCGCGGTGGAGTGCCCTTCTACCCTCTGTGGCCCCGAGGGTTCTCCCCAGAGAAGCCAGGGCATGAAGGGGCCTTCGAGGGGGTCAAGTCTGGGGGTGCAGCCCCCACGAAGCTGCAGCAGAGTCTGTGCTGGGTGATGCTGGGGAACAGGTCGAGCTTGGAGTCAAGAGCCTTGCCGTGACCTGGGGCAGGTCATGTAAGCTCACCTCCTACACCAGAAACGGCAGAAACAGCCAGTTTGGTTGTGCGAACCTCAAAGGCCAGCCCTGTCCGAAGACACCGCTGGGGCCTCACCTGCCACTCTCCTCTGCACAGACGTTTGGCTGTGATGGCAGGATGGACTCCGGGCAGGTGCGGGACATGTGCCAGGTGTGCGGCGGGGACAACAGCACGTGCCAGCCACAGAGCGGCTCCTTCACGGCCGGAAGGGCCAGAGGTAGGGCCTCCCTGGGGCGAAGGGCCCGGCTCCCCCAGCCTCCAGGAGAACGCGCCAGCCCAGAGCCTGGGTGCCCTCTGCCTAGGTGGTGGGGCTGCGTGCTCTCTTGGCCCTCGGCCCTCCCAGTGGGTCTCAGCCTCCCCAGGAGGCTCAGGTCGGTGATGAGGTGGCCCATCACTCACGGTTGCTCTCAGCACCTGTGACGCAGAAGAACACAGACGTGGGATGGCTGAGGTGGGCTGTTCTCGCCTCTCCTGCTGGAGGCATCTGAGCATGAGGGATGCTATGCTTGGAAAATCCTTGACTTTGATCTATTTATGTAAGAAGTCAGGTCTCTTGCAAAGTCGGTCGAGGAGCTAAGTCCCACCTCCCTCTGGCGCCAACACTTCCTCCCTCTGACTGTGACCTCAGCGACCTGAGACCACCCCTCCTCTGCTTCCTCCTAGAGTACGTCACGTTCCTGACCGTCACCCCCAACCTCACCAGCATCTACATCATCAACCGCAGGCCTCTCTTCACACACCTGGGTGAGCTGGCCAGACCGAGAAGTCTGAGGGCACAGCCCCAAGGTGTCCTCCCTTCCGATGCCACCTGCAAGTTTGAGGGTCCCTCAAATGCCCTCAGTTGGGGGATTCACCAGGTGGACCCCCAGAACTCTGAGAGCTGTTAAACTCACGGTTACGGCTTATTACAAGGGGGCAGCCAAAGGAAGAGATGCTTAGGGTGGTGTCAGGGAGGGCTCTGTGTCCAGCCTCGAGAGCAACCACACATGCAGTGTGCTGCCAACCCTGGGAGCTCTCCTGAGCTCAGTGCCCGGGTGTCATGGGGACTTCCTTATGTCGATGAGGTTGAGGGACTGATTGATCGCTGCCCGGACCATTCCGTTCTCAGTCTCCAGCTTGGCTGAGGCTTGGTGACTCAAAGCCCCCACCCTAAATCACATATTTGACCTTTCACCCTAAACAAAGACGGATCAGGTCAGGCACAGGGCACTGGTCAGACCCGTCTCTGGGGAAGGCCGACCTCTCTACACTGTGGGTGCCCTTTGAATCTGGGTTGGGGTGCTCACCCTGAGGTCCTTGTGCCTGCCCTTGGTGAGGGAGCAGGTCCACAGTGCTCCCCGGGCTCCGGGAAGAGGCACAGAGTAACGGTGTGGGGAAGCCTCCGTCGGTCAGACACCCTGTGCGTGGGGCGCCAGGAAGGTCTGCTCCCGGGAGAGGGGGGGGCCCTGGGGCGGGCGTGGCAGGTGAAGCCTTGGACGGTGCATCCTGCCGGCACAGTTGTCCCCTCTCCCTAACAGGGCCGTCTGTGGGAGGGGCCGGTCCTCGCTCAGGGTGGGGGGCCCTGCAGTGCTGACGGCCCCTCGCCCACAGCAGTGAGGGTGCGTGGCCGCTACGTCGTGGCCGGAAACGGGAGCGCGTCTGCCAGCACCAGCTACCCCTCCCTCCTGGAGGACAACCGCGTGGAGTACAGGGTCACCCTGAGCGAGGACCGGCTGCCCCGCCGGGAGGAGATCCGCATCCGGGGCCCCACCCGGGACGACGTGGAGATCCAGGTGACCACAGGGCCTCTGCCGGGGTCGGCCTGTCCATCAGCTCAGACCCACACCTGCTCCTTCAGCAGCCACTGCAGGGCTGGGGTCCCATTCAGAG
>NW_011491888.1:0-475 GCF_000754665.1 Bison bison bison | reverse complement strand
GGTCTGGGCGAGTCCTTGATCGGCCCTGGCAGTGTCCCCAGGTGGCAGGTGAAGACACCGAGACTCGGGCAGACCCGAGTGGCTGGTCAGCCTGGTGTGACCTGCTGCCCCCGTCTATGGGTAGCTCGCTCCCTCTCTGAGCTCAGGCTCCCACTGCTCGGGGAGAGGACCGCCCTGCCTGCGAGAGTTGTGGTGTTGGCTTGGGGAGGGACCACAGCCCGGTGGGAGCACGATGCTAGGAGCAAGGTGGTCCGTGTTGAGTGGGGGGAGGGGGCAGCCAGCCGCTGGCGCTTTCAAACAGATGTCCTTAGGCTCAGGTGCGGCTCAGGGACACCTGGACAGCGTCTAGGTCCCTGAAGGGACCCTGAGCCCTGCCCTGGCCAGGGAAGTGATCTGACGGGTCAGACGGATCTGTTCTGATGCCCTGTTCCTCTCCTCAGCTGGGAGGCTGGAGACTTCGGCCCCTGCAGCGCCT
>NW_011491887.1:10946-11567 GCF_000754665.1 Bison bison bison | reverse complement strand
GGCAACCCACCCCTTCCCGGGCAGAGCGAGCCTGGCGGACTGTGGTCCATGGAGTCACAGAGTCAGACACGACTGAGCGACCAACACTTTCTTTTATTAGACATAGGACTCCTCCTCCTGGATGTAGGCTAAGACATCCTTGAGAGAGCTCAGATCGTGAGGTTGCAAGAATTGCACTTTCTCTTCGATGTAGATGGAAACACTGAATCTGCCAGAACCCGGGATCGAACCAGGGACCTTTAGATCTTCAGGCTAATGCTCTCCCAACTGAGCTTTTCCAGCTCTTTATGATGCCCACCTCAAGGCATTTTTAAGGGGTCCTTGGGGGAGTTGCAGATTCTTAATTACAAGGGAACAATTGCAATTGTTTATTTGCAAACAGATAATGGATCTAAAAGATCCCTACTTAGAAATTTATCTTGGGTGTTTGCAAAATAACCTTGGAGTTATATTTTTATAGGTCTTCCCAAATATTGAGAAATGTGACTAAATAACAAAAGTTGTAAGATTGGGGAATCATGAAAGTGAGTATTCTACCAATAAAATAATGAGAGAGTAGAGCAGTCCATGGCGTCACTAAGAGTTGGACACGACTGAGCGACTTCACTTTGAGTTTTCACT
>NW_011491887.1:10120-10704 GCF_000754665.1 Bison bison bison | reverse complement strand
CACTTTCATGCATTGGAGAAGGAAATGGCAACCCACTCCAGTGTTCTTTCCTGGAGAATCCCAGGGATGGGGGAGCCTGGTGAGCTGCGTCTGTGGGGTCACACAGAGTCAAACACGACTGATGTGACTTAGCAGCTTAGCAGAGAAGAAAATGATTTAAATCAGGAATTCTGACTCCGTGTGAGTTTTGTTGTTATCTGTCTACCAGGTCATTGGCAGAGTGAAGTCTCCTTCTTCCTGCCCTCCTTATTTATTTCTTGTAACACGCATAAATATACAGTGACCACAAAGAACCAATTTCTAATGTATGTAAAAACCTAAAAAGGAATTCTGAGTTAATGGGTCCTTGAAAGATGAGAGAGCCATGAAAGAGCATGATTTGAAAGATTGACATCGAATTTAAAATTTGAATTCGATGACATTTTAGAGATTTGCCTTTAATTTCTCCTTAATTAAGCATTTCACTCTGCCCAGGCTATATTTAGAAATTTTAAAATGATTGAGTGTATTGAGCCTTTGGGGATTCCTGACTCTCAGTTGGATTATGCTTTCTTAGTGTCCAGTGGTATTCGGCATGTTATGTT
>NW_011491887.1:8847-9687 GCF_000754665.1 Bison bison bison | reverse complement strand
ACTCAGAAAGCAAGTTGGCATCATGTTTATGCCTATTTACTCAGGAAAACAGTAAATTGGGAGGGTGGTCAGTTACAGACAAACATTTACATTGCTGTGTTGTTATAACAAGACAAAATTGGAAACAATCTACATGGTCATCAAGGTGGGGATTCAAAACACCAAGCAGGTTTAAGAACTCAGATTCCCAAGACAGACTGGACTGGATGCAAATCCCAGCTCAACCAGTGATAATGTGGCCTTGAGAAAGACAGGTAAGGTCTCTATGCCTCGGTTTTCTCCTCTGGAAGATGGTGAAAATAATGCCTACTTCATAGAGTTATAGGATTAGGCTACCCACTCCAGAAGGGATAGGCTACCCCCACTTCAGTATTCCTGGGCTTCCCTTGTGATTCAGCTGGTAAAGAATCTACTTGCAATGTGGGAACCTGGGTTTGATCCCTGGATTGGGAAAATCCCCTGGAGAAGGGAACTGGTCGCAAAGAGTTGAACAAGACTGAGCGACTTTCACTTCACTTCATAGAGTTAGTTTGAGGCTTAAATGGGATGAGATATATATATATATATATATAATGTTGAACATAATTAGTTATTATTACTGTACAGCCATTAAGAATAAAGTTGATGGGGGTAAGGGGAGTTGCTTAATGGATCAGAGTTTCATAAAAAAGTTGTGGAGATCTTTTTCACAACAATGGGACTATACTTAGCATTTCTGAACTATACACTTAAAAACAGTTAAGATTTTTTTTTTTTAAGTTAATGAAGTGATTATAACAACAGGGACAATCGTGTTACACTCCTGAGTTAGAAATGGACACAAATTTACCCCCTGTATGA
>NW_011491887.1:8077-8542 GCF_000754665.1 Bison bison bison | reverse complement strand
GAGCCTGGTGGGCCGCCGTCTATGGGGTCACACAGAGTCGGACACGACTGAAGTGACTTAGCAGCAGCAACCATTATCCCACCTCAGTGCCCCAGGATCCCAGACACCTTTGCTTCATTCCTCTTGTTGAAGATGAAAAAGGTCAATACTAAAAAGATAACAATAAGCCCCCCCACCTTTTCAAAAGCGATGAATTAATACAGAGGAACAAAAAGGAACTAGAGTAATGTTTAATCATTTAGTTAGCATTTTGGGGGTGTCCACAAGCCTGACGCTTACTCTATACTATGCATGGCTTCTTCATACCTTTTTATTTTATTCTTCATTAAACAGATGACGGTCTATTTAAAGTCTATTCAACAAACCCTACTGCAGCATTACAAAGAAATGAACTATTTTTTTCCTCTGCTCTGTATTTTAGAGTTTAATGGGGAAAAAAAATTTAGTAGTAGAAATAATAATAAT
>NW_011491887.1:6662-6895 GCF_000754665.1 Bison bison bison | reverse complement strand
AGGGCGCACAGGAGCATCACGCCAGGCAAAGACTCAGGCAGCGCGGGGCTGGGGTGGTGGGGTGGCCCAGGGCGGGGGGTCATTTTTATATTGATCTTTGTTTTGTCAGCTATGGAAAAGGCAGCTGGTCAGTCGGCCTCTTGCCCTAGGATACAGACTCCTAATGCTCCCCAGACCTTTTCCACTACATCCTTCCCCTCCTGAAGCTCCAGGGGCTTTTGTTTGAGCTTATT
>NW_011491887.1:4697-6562 GCF_000754665.1 Bison bison bison | reverse complement strand
CCCTTTATGGCTGGGGGTGGGGTGCGGCGGGGGTGAGGCAGGACCGGCCACAAGATTTGAGGGGCCCAATGCAAAAGTAAAATATCAGATTCCTTGATCTTAAGTTACTAAAAATTCCAAAATCATGACAGGAGAGCATTAAACCCAGCGCGACCCGAGGGAATGCAGCCCATGAGCCTGCTGCTGTGCTTCCAGGACTGTGGTCCCCAAGAAGTGCTGGGATCATCCATTATGAAGGGCGTGTGTGTGTTCTTTTTTCCTGGTTTTCATTGTCGGTGCCGTTTGTTTTCCCCAGTGCTTCTGGATGGATCTTCCTTATCCTAGGATTGCTCGCCATCCTCAAGCTTGAAAACCCACTTAAAACCATTTGAGGGGCCTTTTTAAGTGGTGAGTTGGACATGGCTGAAGGCTATGGCTGTCCTCTTCCCAGGCGTCTTCCTCTGAGGCTGGCAAAATAATGGAGAAACGATACTGATTGTATGAAAGCATCCCTTTTGGCCAACTCCTGTCTTCCTGGGAAGGCCCCCTGGAAGAAACAGGTGGGTGGAAGGTGCACTAATCTGAGGGTGGTTATCTGGATTCTAGTGCTGCCTTGGCTACTCACTAGCTGTCTAGTCTTGAATGTCAGTTCACCTCCCAAGCCTCTGTGTATCTGCCTTTGTGAAATGTGTGGGTTGAACTAGACACCCTTGCTTTCCCCTCTGGGTCTAAATGTTATCTCTACTTTCCAGGTTGAGAAAATGGAGGCACTTATCTGCCGTGTTAAGTTTTTCCACAGGAGTAGTTAGGGGCGGGGTTAGGTTCTCTAGTACCAGGTTTCCTGTATCCTAATTAGCTCCCTGTAATGTTTACATGGGCCCCTTCCAGAATGCCTTTTTGTTGATAACATTTCCAGAGGCCTCTTGAGCACTTGACACTGAGAGTGTGAGCCATGGGATGACTATGAGTGGACAGCCACTAGCCAGAGGATGAATTCATGGAAAGTCTGTGTTTCTTGCCAGTGAGCCATAATGACTCCCACGATGCCTAGTAATCAGTGTATTTCACCTGTTTCCAAACCCTTGTCAGTTGAAAACAAGGCTGCCAAGAATTAGGCCTAAATTGCACCTGCCGGATGTGTTTTGGTTTGTCTCTACAGAATGCTTTGCCCTTTCTTGAGCTTTCTGTCTGCCCTTGCTCTAAGGGTTGGTTTGCCACGTGCAGGCTTTGGCCAGGTTCCCACACATAGAAAAGAGGCTGGTGCACCTCTGATCCACGCGACATAGGATTCTGCCTTTAGTGAAAAGGAAGGAGACTTCTGTTACACTCCCCAGCTGCCTTCAAGGTGTATTCACAGTCTCTGTTATTAGTAAAGTGCTATATGGTTTACAAAGCATTTTCACATCCATTCCTATGAGGTAGCCATGGTAACTACTACTGTCTCCATTTTTCAGCTGAAGAAGTTGAAGCTGAAGAGTTCCAGTGCCTTGCCGAGACCATTCTGTTGGTGAGTGGCAGGGCGGGGCTCATACTCAGTTTTCTGATAGCCATGTGATTTGGGGAGGCCCTTATTCCTAAAGGCTGCATGTTTGTATTAAGAGTGCCATTGGTCTCTTATAATATCTTGTCTTTTATAATTTGTTTCAACTGGAAGATAATTGCTTTACAGTGTTGTGTTGGTTTCTGCTGTATAACAGCATGAATCGGCTAGAAGTTTATATATGTTCTGTTTCTTTTGTGCCTTCCTGCCACTCTCTTTTGTAAATTTTTAAATGAAATCCTCAAAAGCTGGAACCAATAGCCTGTAGCCAATCACTGTTGATGACTTTTAACCTTGACACTGCTAGCGTCATGGCTAGTGCCACAGTTGGCCACAATTTCACCTT
>NW_011491887.1:4175-4597 GCF_000754665.1 Bison bison bison | reverse complement strand
GCACTTCAGTCTAGTCAGATAGATTTGTGAGGCCTGTTGCCCCCAGGTCTGCCAATAATCACTGAACAACTACCAGAGAAATAGATACACTAGCAAATAAAGACAAGAAGTCTCTTTAAACTTTTTGAGTCCTCTGATTGCTCAGATATTTGGTATGGTTTCCCCAGCATTAGGCCTCACTGATGGAGGGTGACTCAACCAAGGAAACCACAGCCCCAAACATTGAGCTGACTTAGGAAGCTCCACTGACTTGATTTCATTTAAATGTGATTGTACTCCTTCAGTGTTTTTTCAAGTATTCACTAAGGAAAGGGAGTGGTTAACTTAGTATGACAGAGTTCACCTTATTTTTCCCTTTTTACAGCTCATCAAAACATTTGAAACTAGTCTGTTGGAATGGGTGTTTTTTCTAAAACAAATTT
>NW_011491887.1:3301-3950 GCF_000754665.1 Bison bison bison | reverse complement strand
GGAAGCCCTGGAATAGGTATTTGTTACTTTTTGCCCACCTGCCTTTTCACAGTCGCTTACATCCCTCTGTGTTTTTACCCAGTTCAAGTTCTGTGGTCATTTTTATCACTCCTTTGCCTCTTGGTTGCTTGTCCTTGTTGGCAAAACCAGTTTGTTAAATCCAACTCTTTCCCAATCCATCTCTGAATATGGCCCCAGGAGGAGCACACCTTCAGGCCTACTGATTTCACATTAAATTCTTGACAGAGTACCTCAGCGTGTTCTTAATGCAGCCCAGAATAATGTCTGCTTTCCCTGTTCAGTCGTTTTCCACCTCACCTAGAGGACAGGTTCTTGTCTTCTCTCCCTAAATTTCCTGTACCTCCTGCCCCAACCTCACCTACAACTGATGACCTTGCTTCCTTATTTCCATGCAAAAAAAAAAAAATGGAAGCAACCTGAAGAGGGGTAGTACCCTTCACTCTGCTCACTTGCCTGCATTTGTGCCCTTGTAGCTCTAGACCTGGCCCTGCCTCTAGATTAGGGCTTTCTGAACACAGCCCCGTTGACATTTGGAACTGGGGAACTCTGTCGTGGGGGAGCTGTCCTCTGTAATGTGAGACGTTTCACAGCATCCCTGGCCTCTACTCACTAGATGCCGATAGCACCA
>NW_011491887.1:533-2776 GCF_000754665.1 Bison bison bison | reverse complement strand
ACAATGCACGGAACAGCCCCCACCACAAGAAATATCTGTGCCCCCAAAGTCACTAGTGCCCTGGTTGAGAACTCCTGCCCTAGATGACTTGTTTGCATTCCTGACACCCAACCACCTGCTGTTGCCTATTCAAGGAAAGTACCGTAACAACTCCCTTCTTTCTCCTTCATTATTATCTACTTTCTTTCTATTGGATCATTCCTGTCAGCATACAAACATGCTGTAATTTTTCTCATTCTTAAAAAATCATCTCTTAATCTCATTTCCACGTCAGCTACTCCCATTTCTCTGCTTTCTTTTATAGAAAAAAGAAAAACTCTTAGAAAATATGTCCCTAGGTGCTCTCTCCAGTACCTCTTCTCTTTGTGGAAATGATTACCCCTCCCAGTTTTTTGGTTTTGTTTTTTGTCCTCCCAGCTTTTAGGATGCCACTCTCTCCTGATTTTGTTTCTTACTTCACTGGTCACCCCTTCCCAGTCACCTTTGCTAGATCTCATCTCTTAGACTTCTAAACATGGGTGTTCCACAGGCCTCAGTTTGTGGATGTTTCTATTCATTATCACCACTCTGGTGATCTCATTTAATCTAATGACTTTAAATATGGTCAATAACCTAGATGACTTTCAAATTTATATCCCTAGTCCAGACTTTTCTTTCAAACTCCCAGTCTTCCTGCAAAACATGTCCATTTAGATGTCTAATAGGTATTTCAGTCCTGTTCTGCCTGTGTCCTCGCCTTTCTTAGTCTTCCTTATCGTCCTTGTCTCAGATAAGGGCAACCTCATCTTTCCACATTTTTCTTTCTACATTTAGGCCTAAAATGTACATTTTACATTTTTCTACAAAATTGTACATCTTTCTACATTTAGGCCTAAAATGGAGAAAAAATGGAAGAAATCATACTTGATTCTTTTTCCCATCTTACACTTCAAATTTAATCTCACTTGCAAATCCTTTTGTCTATACCATCAAGAGCTATGTAGAATCTAATCACTTTCTACCATATGCCCTGCTACCATACAAATCAAAGTCACCATCATTTTTGTCTGGGTCATTGCCAAGAACCTCAAATTCTGGCCTCCCAACTTCTGCCCTTTTCTCCCTACAGACTATTCTTCACACAGTAACCAGAGTGATCTTTTTTATTTTTATTTTTTTTTAAGTCCTACTTGCTGGGCATCTTCTCTCAGGCCTTGTCACCTAGGGATTTTTTTAAAAAACTTTATTTATTTTTAGCTGTACTGGGTCTTCATTGCTGCATGGGCTTTTCTCTAGTTTCAGCAAGTGGGCTCTACTCTCTGGTTCTTGGGCTTTTCATTGTGGTGGCTTCTCTTGTTGCAGAGCATTGGCTCTAGGGCACTCGGGCTTCAGTAGTTGTGGTTTTCGGCTTTAGAGCGTGGGCTTAGTAGTTGCGGCGTAAGGGCTTAGTTGTTTCTTGACATGTGGGATCTTCCCAGACCAGGGATCGAACACATGTCTCCTGCATTGGGAGGTGGATTCTTCATCACTGAGCCACCAGAGTGATCCTTTCAAGACCTAAGTTAGATCATGTCACTTTTCTGTTCAAAACCCTTCAATAGCTCTCCACCTTAACTCGAATGGAAGCCAGAGACTTACACTGGCTTGCAAGGCGCTACATGATCTGATCTTCCACTTATTACCCCTCTGATCATATATCCTGTTACATTGCCTTACAGGACCAGACTTGGCTGCTTTGTTGTTTTTCAGTCACTCAATTGTATCTGAATCTTTTCAACCCCATGGACTGCAGCATGCCAGGCTACTCTGTCCTCCACTATCTCCTAGAGTTTGCTCAAATTCATGTCCATTGAGTCAGTGATGCTGTCTAACCATCTCATTTACCTTCAATCTTTCCAAGCTTCAGGGTCTTTTCCAGTGAGTCAGCTCTTTGCTTCAGGTGGCCAAAATATTGGAGCTTAGGCACCAGTTCTTCTAATGAATATTCAGGGTTGATTTCCTTTAGGATCGACTGGTTTGCTCTCCTTGCAGTCCAAGGGACTCTCAAGAGTCTTCTCCAGTACCACAGTTTGAAAGCATCAATTCTTCATCCCTCAGCCTTCTTTATGGTCCAAATCTCACATTTGTACATGACTACAGGAAAAACCAGAGCTTGGACTATACAGACCTTTGCTGGAAAGTGATGTTTGCTTTTTAATACACTGTTTAGGTTTGTCATAGCTTTCCTTCCAAGGAGCAAGTGTCTTTTTTTTTTAAATTAATTT
>NW_011491887.1:0-427 GCF_000754665.1 Bison bison bison | reverse complement strand
CATCAAACTCCCACCAGCTATCTATTTTATATATGGTAATGTATATGTTTCAATGCTATTCTCTCAAATCATCCTACCCTTTCCTCCCACTGAATCCAAAAGTCTGTTCTTTCTGTGTCTCCTTTGCTGCCCTGCATGTAGGATCATCAGTACCATCTTTTAGATTCCATATATATGCATTAATATACAATATTTGTCGTTCTCTTTTTAACTTACTTCACTATGTATAATAGGCTTTAGATTCATCCACCTCATTAGAACTGACTCAAATGCATTCCTTTTTGTAGCTGAGTAATATTCCATTGTGTATATGTACCACAACTTCCTTATCCATTCATCTGCTGATGGACATCTAGGTTGCTTCCATGTCTTAGCTATTGTACATAGTACTGCAGTGAACATTGGGGTACGTGTGTCTTTTTCAGTT
>NW_011491886.1:19728-20234 GCF_000754665.1 Bison bison bison | reverse complement strand
AATGGAGTGTATACACACAAAAAAAATGGAGTATTTTTCATCCATGAAAAAGGACATTTGTGACAACATGGATGGACCTCAAGGAAAAGTTTCTTTAGTGCTGATTTTCTTAGCACCTTCTTACTTTCCCTCATAGTATTATATTTATTAATGTCTGGCTCCCCTAGTCAACAGTGAAGTCCAGGAGAGCAGGGGCTATGTCTCCTTTATTCAGGACTGTATCCCCAGTGTCCGGTACAATGTAGGCGCTCACTGAAAATTTCAGTTAAAGGCAGAGAAACAGCACCATATGCCCTAGGAGTGGTTTCCTCCTGAGAAGCCTCGTAAGAGAAACGACCAAATTACCTCCTCACTTTCTCCCTCTGCCATCTCAGCAGTTTTGTCCAAGCTCTCCATTTGTAACCTAACCTAGTCTTCAGCCCACTCTTGTCCTTTAATTCTTTTTTTTTTTTTCTAATTTTATTTTATTTTTAATCTTTACATAATTGTATTAGTTTTGCCAAAAA
>NW_011491886.1:15472-18217 GCF_000754665.1 Bison bison bison | reverse complement strand
CTCTTAGCGACCCCATGGACTACAGCCTACCAGGCTCCTCCATCCATGGGATTTTCCAGGCAAGAGTACTGGAGTGGGGCACCATTGCCTTCTCCCCCATTTAATCCTACCTAACCCCAATATTCTTATTTTCCTCTAGTAAGAATACACCTAAATACTACTTAAATCTAACCAATTCCTCAAAGTCTATCTGGGCTATTCTCACTAACTCAACTTATTTCTCCAACCATCCTTCTTCCTTTTCGTTTCCCTGATCTGCAACGCTTTGTGAATACCTTTGTGTAACTCCATAATTCATGGATTCCTTTATGATTTACTTTAGGTAATTTGTTTCCTGGACTATAACCACAGTCCACAAAACTAATATTTATAGCCCTCTTGGGACTACCTGAAATCCTAGTGGAGCATTTCTGAAGACAGTTCACATGAGAGGTTTCAGAACATATGAGACGTGTAGAGTCAGATGCAAGGATGTTCAATGAAGCGTTGTTTGTCAGAGAAAAAGACTAGATAAATTCATCACTTGGAGAATGGTGAAATGTACCAGGGCATTTAACATCCTATGGATTACTATGAATCTTCCAAGTATGAATGGACACAGTTTGTCTTAGATTGGGCTTGCTAGAAGCAGGGCCTGAGACAAGGATTCTTGTGCATGTAATTCATCTGGATAGCAGGAAGAAGGGAGTAAGGCAGGCACTCTAGGCAAGAATTTGGACTTAGCTGGAAACTAGCTTCAATCTGATCCCACAGAGATTGTCTGGAGTACAAATTGCACTACAGAGTCCCCCTCCCCCAACTGGTGGAAAAGGTCTTTTGTACCTGCATGCCCATCAGCCCAACAGTTCTCCAAACTTTGAGTTACCCAATAAACAGACATGGGTCCCTTTGGGAAAGGACTGAAGGAATCATTAGCACATATAGTTGCAGTAAATGTATTGTGGTGGGATATACCTTGGACTGTTCTGCAAGGTCCTTCCTACCTGAAGACTTGGACCCCCATTTAGTCCCTGAATTTCAGGTCTGAAAACTGGCTCAAGTCCAGAAACTCACCAAACAGTCATGACTTTGTATTGGAGCAACTGCTCTCAGCGTCCTGTTCATTCAAGCTTGATTGCTTTTGATTTTGCAGATTGAGCAGTGTCTTTGCTCCCAGGGATATCATACAATATGAACCACCTCCAGTTCCCACTGGATCAAGTCCCCTTGGCTGCTACTCTGACCTAGCTCGTTATTACGATTGCTGTATCCACCTAGCTCCTGGCAGTTGAGCAAAAGCACCTGGCCTCTATTACTTCAGTTTCCCCATCGCCCCTTTGCTACTTATGAGCCTAACTCTGTTATTGTCTCTCCTACCATCCACCTGGGCCTGCATGTGGCCTGCACATGGACTTCTTAGCCATGCTGGGGCCCTCTCACCAGCACATTTCTTGTGGCCTTGGTGAACAGTGTGTCCCCCGAGTCCTCTGGTGCAACATTCTCCAGTGGCTCTTCTGGCCCCATATCCACTCCTAGGCTCCATTCTGAGCCTTCTCAGCCACTGTTTGTCATGGAAGTTCAGGCATTTCTACTCAAAGTTAATATCAACCAACCTGTTTTCCATGCTTCTAGGATCCAACCTTCTAGGTGTGTTTATATCATCTTTCAGGGTCCTTGCCAGGGGGCTAAATCCTATATCCCAGGAAAATTCTCCTGTATTTATAAACTATCTTTTATCTCCATTTGTGTTCTACCCCTTTCCCCTTGGTTCAGCAAACTCCTTGCTCATACCTCCTGTCCCAGCTCCTGCTGGTACATTTTGTGACAGAGGCAGCAGTCTTATCAGGGTATTGTCCCTTTTGTATCTTATGAGCATAGCTCATTCCCAATTGGGGTACCATGGTGATTTAACCCTAGTTATTGGTCTGCTGTCAAGGAGGTTCAAGGTCGGAGGTGGGGGGACAAACCCTGAGAGGGGGCGGGCACATGTTGTCCTGTAAGGGAGAGGCCTTTGTATTGTGTTCAAGCACATGAGGCATGCTAGCTCTTAATAGGGGGGACTGATCCACTGACAGGCTCAGAGGGCTAGGGAAATCTAGAAATTCGAGGTTTTCAAGCCCCAGAAGTCCCTCTGTCGGATGTCAGGGTCTCAGTCTTTCCCAAGTGCAGCCCTGACTTGGCATAGCAGATCTGCCTTAGTTGGGACTCGAACCACCTTTGGAGACTGAGTACTCTTATGATTAAGTCCTGGACCTGGTCCTTCTGGTGCACTAGTGAGAGCCTCTTTATACCCTACCAATGAGTTTCTACGGCTTTCACACTTAACTTTAAATTGCCAACTAATTGCTATCAGCTTTTTGTCATCCTTTTCCAGCATGTCAATCAAACTTAGAATAACCACAAAATTCTACTCTTTTATGGAGTACTAGTCTCCCCATATTTCTCAAATGTCTGACAAGCCAATAGCTAATATATTCCCTTCCACCAATGAAAGTTGTAACCTCACTGCTACCTGGTGTCAGGGAATAGCCATGCTCGATCCACCACCAGTATGAAGTCTTCCATGCCACCCTGGCAGTGATCCAGGTCCAAAATCCTGTAACACTTGCTTCTGCAGGCCACTTCTGGCACCAACTATCACAGAGCCTGGGTTCCCCAGGAAACAGACTCTCAGATAGGGACTAGTGCATGAGATGTTAATTAGGGTGTACCCTTAGGCTCAACAGCTGTGGAAAGGCAGTAGACGAAACAGCATTGGTCAGTGAA
>NW_011491886.1:14485-15260 GCF_000754665.1 Bison bison bison | reverse complement strand
ACAGGAGTCTTCTCTTGTGTTGTTGGAAGAGGGTGTTTGCTATGACCAGTGCGTTCTCTTGACAAAACTCTTTAAGCCTTTGCCCTGCTTCATTCCGTATTCCAAGGCCAAATTTGCCTGTTATTCCAGGTGTTTCTTGACTTTACTTTTGCATTCCAGTCCCCTATAATGAAAAGGATTTTTTTTTTTTTTTTGGATGTTCTAAAAGTTCTTGGAGGCTTTCATAGAACCGTTCAACTTCAGCTTCTTCGGCGTTACTGGTTGGGGCATAGACTTGGATTACTGTGATATTGCATGGTTTGCCTTGGAAACGAACTGAGATCATTCTGTCGTTTTTGAGATTGCATCCAAGTACTGCATTTTGGAATGTTTTGTTGACCATGATGTTTACTCCATTTCTTCTAAGGGATTCCTGCCCAGAGCAGTAGATATAATGGTCATCTGAATTAAATTCACCCATTCCAGTCCATTTTAGTTTGCTGATTCCTAGAATGTCGATGTTCACTCTTGCCATCTCCTGTTTGACCACTTCCAATTTGCCTTGATTCATGGACCTAACATGATGATTTATATAACCATAATTGATCATAGACTTTTTATTTTGCTGAAGCATTTGTAGAATCTCAGACTGAACTTTTAAAATAAAACAGGGCTGGGAAACTCACACCAAAGGCTTATCACTGATTTTGCCTAACAAATCTAGGTGAATTCTTCCCTTTTTAAGGTCTCAAAAATTCCTTGAGATTTTTGTACCTATTAGTGAGATAACCTTCCT
>NW_011491886.1:13474-14385 GCF_000754665.1 Bison bison bison | reverse complement strand
AGTATTACTCAGCCATTAAAAAGAATACATTTGAATCAGTTCTAATGAGGTGGATGAAACTGGAGCCTATTATACAGAGTGAAGGAAGTCAGAAAGAAAAACACCAATACAGTAAATTAATGCATATATATGGAATTTAGAAAGATGGCAATGATGACCCTATATGTGAGACAGCAACAGAGACACAGATGTAAAGAACAGTCTTTTGGACTCTGTGGGAGAAGGCGAGGGTGGGATGATTTGAGAGAAAAGTATTGAAACATGTACATAATCATATGTGAAATAGATCGCCAGTCCAGGTTCAATGCATGAGACAGGGTGCTCAGGGCTGATGCACTGGGATGACCCTGAGGGATGGGATGGGGAGGGAGGGTCAGGATGGAGAACACACGTACACCCATGGCTGATTCATGTGAATGTATGGCAAAAACCACCACAATATTTTAAAGTAATTAGCCTCCAATTAAAATAAATTACAAAATAAAAAATAAAAAGGCTGGGCCTCTATACCCCTGCATTGACTACTCATCAGATGTAGGCTTCCCTTGGAAGGAGGCATGATCTTGGCTTAAGGAGTTTTCTTTAGCTGAGGTAGTCCATCCCTAAGGAAAGGGGACACCTGAAGGCCATCTTCCAGGTGCACTCCCAGCAGCTGAGGGGAATAACATCTTCATTGCTGAAAGGAGATCTAGGAAGCACATTTTAGCATTCAGCATATGTACTGAATACACATGTATGGCACATACAGCCAAACCATATCAGCAGGAACTTTCTGATCTGCCTTCTAACGGGTATGGAAAATAATAGTCACTAGCTTAGCAGCCACAGGTGTTCATCTGCTCTAGTGATGATACCATGTTTGACATAGCAGTTGGTATTACTACCTAGTAAAATTTCTGGTGCTTCCTTTT
>NW_011491886.1:12914-13374 GCF_000754665.1 Bison bison bison | reverse complement strand
GGACTGGTTGGATCTCCTTGCAGTCCAAGGGACTCTCTAGAGTCTTCTCCAACACCACAGTTCAAAGGCATCTATTCTTCAGCCATTAGGTTGATCCATACCAGAAGACCCAGGATGAACTATTCCTGGGCCAGGACTCCATTCATTATCTAAACCCTAAATGTTCCCTCTCGAATGAAAAGAGGGGACTGGGTTTCTTCACTGTAGTTACTATTTTTCTTTGTGATGTATTTAGATGACACCAATATCCCATTTCTTCTCAAGTTTTTGCCACTAATATTAGGATCCATTTTATCCACAACAATTATGATTTTGATATTTATCTAATATGATGATTTTGTATTTTTCTCTTTTTTTCCAACATTTGTTCATTGGAATTCATGTGTAAGGCTTGTCTCTTCTCTCCAATGTGTAGGTGATTTTTAAGTTCACATAGAGCTGACATTTTAGGATTCATTGT
>NW_011491886.1:11659-12814 GCF_000754665.1 Bison bison bison | reverse complement strand
TTGTCTTATGGTCTAATTGGTGTGGGTTTGTCCCTACTATCAAGCAGTCCCTAAGCAGCAGTCCATTAGCAGCTGCTAAGTTGACTGAATACACTTCCATGGATTCAGTCGACTGGAAGACAGTGAGCCCAGACGGATACAGTTTATTACTTACACAGGCAGCAAAAGCCAGAGCCTCATGGTGTCAGCACCCCATGTCCCTAGTCCCACAGGATGACATTGAATTAGAGGGGCCAGATAACAGATGACATGCAGCGGGTCACTCGGCTGCAGAGGAGCCAGCCCTAAACTATTGCCAAACAGCTTACACTGCTGCTATACTGAAGGGAGCTGTGTCCGTGATGGTGGAAAGCTCTATGCCCCACCAGAACCAGTGAGGCCGATGAGAAACTGTTTCATGGCAGCCTCCCACAAGATACGGAGATGGATGTGAAATGGTCTTATAACAGCTCTTCACAGTATTGCTTATGTTGCCATGTTCCTGAGAGGATTACAGAGCAGTCCTCTAAGACTTGATAGAGACCACCCGAGCCTCGACTGTGTGGCCTGTGTGGAGACATTCAAGGTCACCAGGACACCGTGGCAGAACTATTCCCCTGCACCCACGGCTAGGATGAAAGTCCCATGATTCCAAACTTTGTATCTGGCTTGTTCACGGTTATATCCCCAGTACCCAGAATACTGCCTGACACGTAGGAGGTGCTCAGTAAACACTTGATTTATGAATGAAGGAATGAATAGGGACTTAAAATATCTGCTCTTCTGAGGTGAGGAGATGTCTGCCACCCTCTCTCTACCCCAAAGTGAGATCCATGTCCTGTCTTTCCTGGTTCTTCTTTAGCTCTAATCGTTTGCCTGTGTCACTGCTGTTCAGTTCGCTTACACTACTTACATCAGATTCAACAAATGACATTTATGTTTCTTTACTCCCCTTCCCTCTTCTGCATTGAAGGCTCTTGATGTTTGCCACGACCAGTCTCTGAGAAAGTTGGACTGAGTATTAGAGTGTTGAGTCTGACTTTCTGCTAGAGCAATGTGGTTCTCAACCCAGACTGCACCTTAGAATTAGCTTTAAAAGAGAAGGAAAAAGGCTTCCCTGGTGGCTCAGTGGTAAACAATCCTCCTGCCAATGCAGGAGATGCAGGTTCAATCCCT
>NW_011491886.1:10172-11559 GCF_000754665.1 Bison bison bison | reverse complement strand
GACTCAAATTCTCTGAGCTGGGATGATTTTGGATGTGGGAATGAGAAGTAATCTCATGTAACTGACAGTGGTGGAAGCAATTTGTGCTTTGGAGAGTGAGACTCTAACCCCAGTTGCCTAGGGGATTTCATACTCTTGCAGTGTGGAGTACACAGTTATGGCTAGAGGAACTACATAACAGTAAATCATGTACATATTGGAGTAAGGTAGTAGAACCTAGGTCTAAAGTTTGTAGGTCTCTTTGAAGGGCTTGACCAAAAAAAAATGAGGGCTATCTCTAAACCCTTGTGGTAAAACAGTCCAAGTTAATTGTTGAGATTGATATGTGTCTGGATCCATCCAGGTGAGGGCAAATAGGGGCTGTGAGGAGTGGTGTAGAGTTATAGTAAAGAAAGCATTTTTGAGTTCTAATAGAGTATGTCAGGGGGAATATGTGAGAGAAGGGTGTAGGAATTAGTGACCACAGGTGTACAGGTATTATGGCCTCATTGATCTTGCAAAGATCTTGGACTAGACACCAGGACTGGGGTCCCTTTTTGAGTGCCAGTATAGGGGTATTATAATGAGAACAGATAGGCCGCAAAAGGCCAGGTTTGAGCAGTCTGGAGATTATTGGTTTAAGTCCTTGTCAGGATTCTGTGGTCAGGGTATATTGAGTTTGGGTTATTACTTGAGAGGGATTCTTAAGATAGACCTGTATGGGGGAATGGTGTCTGGCTACTGATGGGGTTTGGTGTCCCAGAACTGAGGATCAGGGGAAGGTCAGGGGACAGGTTTTGGGGGTGAGGGCTGGCCAGGGGTTCAGGTGCCATTTGGGTGCAAAGAATTGATATGGAATCTAAGAATGGGAGGTTTATAGAAGTTTGTAGCTTAGCCAGAAGATCACATCCCATCAATGCCACTGGGCATTGAGGAACTACTATAAAAGAATGTGTTAGTGTTGTTTTGCCAAAGGAACAAAGGAGAGGAGGGGTTATTTTGGGATGCCTGAGACTCCTTTGATGGCCACTTCTGAAGGTTGGAGAGGGCCCTTAAAGGAGGTTAAAAGTGAAAAGGCAGCTACAGTGTCTATTAGGAACAAGAATTTGTGTCCGGCCACCATGCCAATTACCCAAAGCTCTGAATCTGTATGGGGCAGACTTGGCGTCTGGAGCTTAGGCTCTGTCACTGGAATAACTCAGGCACAATTGGATCATCTTTTACCTCATTCAATGAACCGTGGTCTGGGGTACCAGGGCCTCCCTGAATCTGGTTCCTGGCCCATTGTTGTTGGGCCTGGGGTGAGCCCTGAGATTTGGTGGGTAGTGTCTGAGGATAGTCCATTTTCCAGTGGCCCCATTGTTTGCAGGTGGGGCAGGGTTTGGTGGGTGGCCAGGGGTTTGGGCAG
>NW_011491886.1:7807-10072 GCF_000754665.1 Bison bison bison | reverse complement strand
AATTTGCAAGCACCGATCACCATGCCTGGCATGTAACAAGTCCTCGATGTATGTTCGGTTACTCGGACCTTCATCTTAAATTGAGAGCAATAAAGCCTGCCTGCCTACTACCTTAGACTGAAAATAAATGATGGCTGTAAGGGCACTTTACAATCATTTAGGTGTCATATAAATGTACAGTATAACCATTATTTCTCTTTTTATGGAAATGTTAAAGATATATATCACTTTGTTCAAACTTTCCTAAGAATTTTCCTGCTTGTAATATCACAGAGCCTCACAACAGCCCTGGGACTAAATTGGGCAGTAAATTAACTGATAAGAAGACAGACAAGAGAGGTTGTTGCTCAGCAGAACTCAGACTGCATCCAAGAATGGTTAACTCCAAGGCAGAAATTCTCTTCACCAGATGACTGTTACGGAAGGTCTCTTCACAGACCCCCTAAATAAGCAGGTGGGTCATCGGACCAGCACTCTGGGCTGTTGAACGTGTTGGGATAGACTCTGTTACTTGTCCCTTTCTAAGCATGGAGGAAATCCAATCACTATTCCCCAGCTCTATGTTCCGTCCTTAGGTACACAGTTAGTTTGGCTTTTGTTTGGTTTTTTCTCTTCTAAAACATTTCAGTGACCATGCTGCTGATACATTGAGGGAAAAAAAAAGAAACCTTCCCCATTTTGCCACCATCACCTTTCTTCCTTACCATGTGCCACTTTTCTAATTTTAACGTTGAAAAACGCTGTGAAAATGGCAGCACTAAAGACCAATAGCCACAAGATGGCAGAGTTTACCATTTCATTTTTTGTTTACATCATTCATTCAGTCATTCATTCAAGAATTATTCTTTGAATGTCCACTATATGTCCAATGCTTTTCTAGAAATCGAAAGGATTAGAAAAGAAGCACACTGTGTGGTATGGTTTCCTGCCTTTGATGAGCTTGGGGAAGGGCAGTCTGAGGAGAAGAAAAAACACCAGAGAATATTTAAATAAAAATACACATTAATGTGTGATTATAGACCAAATGAGCAATACAGACTGCTGTATGACGACAATGAGCCAGAATGGGTAGGAAAGTCTGCATGAAGGGGGTGAAAATTGAGCTGAGGCTTGAAGGCTTAATAAAATTCAATGGTATTCATATATAGGTTGGAAAGAAAGAATAAATCCTAGGCAAAGGGACCAGTGTGTGGGTCATGCTACTGAGGCAGAAATGAGCAAAAACATGTGTCCAGGTCAATGATGAGACTAACCTGGTTACACCAAACAGATATTGGGTAAACAAGATTGAAATAAATTAGATCTCCATTGATTTTGCTAGAATGATGCCCACCATAAAAGCTAAAGTTGTCTGTTAAGTCTGCCAATAACTGTAGCCTTTGGGCAGGCAATTTAGTCTAGCTTCAGCTCTGTCATTTGTGAAATGTGCAGGTTGGACAAGATGACCTCTAACAGCCCTTCCAAATCTTATAAGAGAAAGACAGGGAGGCAGGCAGGGAGGGAGGCAGGGAAGAAAGAAGGGGGGGATGAAGGAAAGAAGGAAGAGGAAAAGAGGGTGGGGAGGAAAAAGAAAACCAATTGTAAGTTCTTTAGCAATTTCTGCATGGCCTTTGATATGTTTCTATTGTGAACATGAACAGTGATGGTCTGCACGGTGGTGAGAGCTTGGGCTCTACTTCAAGTCTTAGATCTGTCACTGTTTAACAGTAGGCCAGCTAACAAACTCCATATGCTTCACTCATTCAACAAATATGTACTAATATGTAACACCTTGTGCTTGTCATTGGCACTAGGGGGATAAACAAGACAGACAAGATCCAGTCTATGGGGACTTCCCTGGCAGTGCAGTGATTAAGACTCCATGCTCCCACTGCAGAGGGCACAGGTTCAGTCCCTGGTCAGGGAACTAAGATCTTGGCATGCCATGTGGTACAGCTCCTCCTCCAAAAAAGATCCCTTCTAGGGAGCTTACAGTTTGTAGGGGAGACAGTCCCAAAATAATCCCACAAGAAACTAGACACAATTGTAATGGAGTAATTGTAATGTAATTGTAATGTAATGTAAATGTAATGTAATTGTAATAGAGTGCTATGAGAGCAGATAACCTGAAGGTCTAATCCAGTCTGATAGGTCAGGCCATTCCCCAAGGATGAGCCAGACAAAGAAGAGGAGTAATGTATTTCAGAGCAATAGGAGAGGGCTCTGAGACTAGAGGAAGCTGGTATAGAAAGCAACCGAAAGGCCACTGTAGCTGGTACACAGAGG
>NW_011491886.1:7237-7707 GCF_000754665.1 Bison bison bison | reverse complement strand
CCTCTAATTCTCCACATAATGGCAGCTGGGAGACCACAACATGTAAGACAGCAAAGTCTAGGTTATACAGTGTCTTGAGGGCCCTATGAAGCCTATAGTGTATGCGTGCTAAGTTGCTTCAGTCGTGACCAACTCTGCAACCCTATGGATTGTAGCCTGCCAAGCTCCTCTGTCTATGGGATTCTCCAGGCAAGAAAACTGGAGTGGGTTGCTGTGCCCTCGTCCAGGGGATCTTCCCACCCAGGGATCCAATCCACATCTCCTGTGGCTTCTGCACTGCAAGCGGGTTTGTTACAGAGTCCAAGCTCACATTGCTCATGGCAAGATAAGTCAATGAATCCAAGACAAGGTGTTAAGACCAGGAAGGGACTTTATTTGGGAGCTGGCTGACCAAGAAGATGGCAGGCTAGCACCTCAAAATAACCATCTTGTCAGGGTCTGGATGTCAGATTCTTTTATGGATCAGAGAT
>NW_011491886.1:6184-7137 GCF_000754665.1 Bison bison bison | reverse complement strand
TCTGGGCTGGGCAGGAAAGCTATGGCAAACGTAGACAGTGTGTTGAAAACCAGAGACATTACCCTGTTGACAAAAATCCATAGTCAAGGCTATGCTCTTCCCAGTGGTCACATACGATTGTGAGAGCTGGACTGTAAAGAAGGCGGAGCACCAAAGAATTGACACCTTCAAACTGTGGTGCTGGAGAAGACTCCTGAGAGACCTTGGACTGCAAGGAGATCAAACCAGTCAATCTTCAGGGAAATCAACCCTGAATATTTGTTGGAAGGACTGATGCTGAAGCTGAAACTCCAGTATTTTAGTCATCTGATGCAAAGAACTGACTCTTTGGAAAAGTCTGATGCTAGGAAAAATTCACGTCAGGAAAAGAAGGCATCATAGGATGAGATGTCTGGATGGCATTACCCATGCAACGAACATGAACTTGGGCAAACTCCGGGAGATGGTGAGGGAGAGGGAGGCCTGGCGTGCTGCAGTCCATGGGGTCACAAAGAGTTGGACATGACTGGGCAACTGAACAACAACAAAACAGCAAATGAGGGGTACCAGGCGCTGCGCCACTTGCCACACAATTTAAAAGTGTCACAGGTAGGTGGGGTCAGGTTATCTCCCTGTAGTTATTTAGTCACTCAGTCGTGTCTGACTCTTTGCAACCTTATGGACTGCAGTACACCAGGCTTCCCTGTCCATCACCAACTCCTGGAGCTTGCTCAAACTCATGTCCATTGAGACGATGATGCAATCCAACTATCTCATCCTCTGTCATCCCCTTCTCCTCCTGCCTTTAACCTTTCCCAGTGTCGGGGACTTTTTTGATGACTCAGCTATTCACATCAGGTGGCCAAAGTATTGGAGCTTCAGCTTCAACATCAGTCCTTCCAATAAATAGTCAGGACTGATTTCCTTTAGGATTGACTGGTTTGATCTCCTTGCAGTCCAAGGGACTCTCAAGA
>NW_011491886.1:5304-6084 GCF_000754665.1 Bison bison bison | reverse complement strand
GGTAAGCCTTTATTGATGCTTTTTGTACCGCCAGGCCTCGGCTCTACCCCTTTTCCCTCTCTCTGTCTCTGACAACCTCCGGAACAGGGAACTCTTGCCATTCGACTGCTCTACATGCAACACTCCACTCAAGCCGGCCCCTAGATTAAGGCAAGATCCGGATGGTGTTCTAGAGGCACCCTAGAACTCAGTCCTCTCTGGGTCCCAGGGAACCCCGGCCCAGGGCCACTCTGTAGGCGACACTGGGGGATGCTCTACCTCAACACAGAGCTCTCTTCTCATAACTCCTATTGTGACCATGGGTGACGACTCGAGCTCTCAATAGGAGCCTCTGCTTGCCTTTGAATTATAGAGTCTGGCCAATCTGTCCCAAAAGATTCCCCTCTCTCAAAAATCTCAAACTACTCTCACTGAACTCAAAGCTAACCATTTAAAACAACTCTACACACAGATTTGGCCTCAATACCAATTAGACAATCAAGACCGCTGGCCTGAAGTCAGCACATTTGACTTTAACATTCTTCAAAATCTCACAGACTTCCTTAAATGGAATAGCAAGTGGTCGGAAGTCCCCTATGCCCAAGCCTTTTGCCCTTCGGAGCAGGCCCACTCTATACAAGGCCTGCTCCACCCACGAGGTCCTTCTATGCACCTTGCCTCCCAAGCAAAAGGGCTCTTCTTTCTCAACTAACCACAGACCGTGACCTTCTGCACCCCCAGAGTTCGACCCAGTAGATGAGCCCCCTCCCTACCCGCCACCCCACATAGTTTTTCACATAA
>NW_011491886.1:4946-5204 GCF_000754665.1 Bison bison bison | reverse complement strand
ATCTGGGAGCGCGAACATCCTCCAAGCTCACTTTTCTGCCAGGACTCAAGTTCCCCTTGGGGATGCCCAGTGCCTTCGTGAGCGGGGCAAGCCTTGTGCTAAGGCTTTATTGGTGCTTTGCGTACCCCCAGGCCTCGGCTCTATTCCCTCTCCCTCTCTCTCTCTCTCTGACGACCTCCAGAATAGGGAATTCTTGCCATTCGACTGCCCTACATGCAACACTCCACTCAAGCCGGCCCCTAGATTAAGGTAAGATCC
>NW_011491886.1:4084-4846 GCF_000754665.1 Bison bison bison | reverse complement strand
GAGTTCGACCCAGTAGATGAGCCCCCTCCCTACCCGCCACCCCACCAACCCTCTCCCCCTTCATCCAACTCACCTACTGGCCCAGAAACCTCTCCTGACTTCCCCCTCAACCCCGCTACCCCCATCTCCCTGACTCTCCCTCCCCCCGCCCCACCTTCTCCTCTTGCCACATGGTCACGTACCCAACACGTTTCCCCTGAGAGAGGTGGCAGGACCACAGGGCCCAACCAGAGTCCATGTGCCACGTTGATTGTCAGATATGAGCAAGATAGAGGAAAAGTTAGGATCATTTTCTGAAAATCCTACCAGATACAGAAAAGAATTCATGAGACTCTCCCAGGCCTATAACCTCATGTAGAGTGATGTATATTATGTCCTAAATGCCACTCTCACCCCTGACAGAAAAGACTGTATCTGGCAAGCAGCAAAAGCCTATGCTGATCATATACATAACCAAGACCGGGATAGCCCAGTTGCTGATGAGGCGGTGCCTCAGTTAGATCCCCACTGGACTTAACCAGGCCAGTGACACAGATATCAGGAGACTCAATCATATGATTACCTGCCTTCTAGAAGGAATGCAGAAAAATACTCATATCCATGTCAATTATGATAAAGTCAGAGAAAACACCCAATGGGCAGACAAAAATCCAGCCTTATTCTTGGCACGCCTCACAGAGGCAGTCCAGAGGTATACCAACCTAGATATCACCACCCCTGCTGGGTTACTCTACCTTCATGTTCAGTTCATCAGCAAGTCCG
>NW_011491886.1:3435-3984 GCF_000754665.1 Bison bison bison | reverse complement strand
GGTCCTTCTATGCACCTTGCCTCCCAAGCAAAAGGGCTCTTCTTCCTCAACTAACCACAGACCTCGACCTTCCGCAGTTCGACCCTGCGGACGAGCCCCCTCCCTACCAGCTACCCCGCTAACCTTCTCCTTCTCCTTCATTCAACTCACCTACTGGCCCGGAAACCTCTCCTGACTCCCCCTCCACCCCGCTACCCCATCTCCCCGACTCCCCCTCCCCTCTTCCCTCCCCAACTGCCACACAGTTGGTATACAACTGGTCACATACCCAACACATGTTCCCCTGAGAGAGATGGCAGGACCAGAGGGCCCCACCAGAGTCCATGTGCCATTTTCATGTCAGATATGAGCCAGATAGAAGAAAAGTTAGGATCATTTTTCTGAAAATCCTGCCAGATACAGAAAAGAATTCCTGAGACCATCCCAGGCCTATAACCTCACATGGAGTGACGTATATTATATCCTAAATGCCACTCTCACCCCTGATGAAAAAGACCGTATCCGACAAGTGGCAAAAGCCCATGCCGATCACTTACATAACCAAGACCA
>NW_011491886.1:0-746 GCF_000754665.1 Bison bison bison | reverse complement strand
TTTATTGTGCCATTTTCCTCGCTGTGTGTGGGTATGTAGAAGTGGCTTGTCAAGGGTTTTCCTGGTTAGGGAAGCTTGTGTCGGTGTTCTGGTGGGTGGAGCTGTATTTCTTCTCTTTGTTCAGTCGCGCTGTGGGGAGGGAGGGGAGGGATGCTGCAAACAAATGACACTGGCGTGCGCTCGCAGTGCCTCAGCCACACTGGGTCTGCCCCCGCTCACCGCGCGTGTAGCCTCCCTGCCCACACTGCTCAGGCTCTAGGTTGTTCTGCCGGGAACAATCCGAGGCTGGCCCTGGGTTGCATGCACCTCCCAGGTCCAAGCCGCTCAGTTTCAGGCACTCAGGTAGTCCTCAGAGGCAGAGACTCAGTTGGGCCTGCGTTTTGTGCTCTTCCCAGGTCCGAGCAGCTCAGGTGATGAGGTGTTTGGCGAGCGCCAATGCTGCGACTTATCGCCTCCCCGCCACTCGGTTATCTGGGTGTAAAACCGGCGCACCTTCTCAGGCAGATGTTGACCGTCCAGACCCCCAATAAGTTTTAGTTAGCAAAGAAGCCAGTTTTATAGATAATGTGTCTCTGGGGCTGCGATTGCCCCCTTCCAGCTCTGGCTGCCTGTCACCCGAGGGGGAAGGTCTGCAGCCGGCTATCTCTGTTTAGTCCTTTGTTCCGTGCGCGGGCTGGCGGTGTCTTAGGTTAGGGCTGGCTTTTCGCATGGTAGATATCCCACAGTCTGGTTTGCTAGCCCAAATT
>NW_011491885.1:15764-16171 GCF_000754665.1 Bison bison bison | reverse complement strand
AGCCAAAGTTCCCCAGGAGCTAGACACAAACCAAACTAGGCCCCATACCCTAGGTGACAAACCTGTGAAAATGGATGCCTAGATATATCAGAATCTTAGCTTTTACTCAGCTATAGCTTTTACTCAGATATAAACTTCTGCTATATATAAATTGAGGTAATTGGATGAGATAATTTTTGGTCTTTTCTAGTTCTTGATGTTATTGTATTTAAACTTAGCTTTAACAGTTAAGGTCAATGTCCTAATATACTAATTATACTAATACACTAATTAAAATACCTAGTATACTAATTACTTTAATGCCCATTTCAAGTATGATTCTCTACTTTAAAAAATTATAAGTCAAATTGCCTAAAAGCTGTTCTGTGAGCTATTTTATCACGAACGTGTATCTCATGTCTGTCTAT
>NW_011491885.1:15421-15664 GCF_000754665.1 Bison bison bison | reverse complement strand
GTTGCTCCGCGGCATGCAGGATCCTCCTGGAACCGGGATCGAATTCTATGTCTCCTGCACTGGCAGGTGGATTCTTTACCACTGAGCAAGCAGGGAAGCCCCAATAAACATACTGAGCGAACAAACAAATTTGCTCCAGTTTTTCCAGAGAAAAGTCACTGCCACTGCTGCTCTTGTGCTTGAGAAACTTCTATGCTCAGGATGCTGTCTTCCAGTGCTCTCAACCTGCAGCTTCCCTACAGT
>NW_011491885.1:13419-15321 GCF_000754665.1 Bison bison bison | reverse complement strand
TTAAAACTCATTCCAAGTAGGCTTTCACTCTTTTTAGTTCATCACAGGGATCTCATCAAGGTCCACAATGACCTCCATATTGATAAGCCTTCAAGTCTAAGCTCTAATTTTACTGATCTATCAATAGAATTTGAACATGGATCACAGTTTTCTCTTGGCACTCCCAGCTTTCTTTCCTGGTTGTCCTCTTTTTCCCTGTATCAATTTTGGCATGGCCCAGGGATTAGTCTTTGGTCCTTTTCTTTAACCATCTTATTCACCCAATGTTTGTTGTTTAGTCACTAAGTCATGTCAGACTCTGTGACACCGTGGACTGTAGCCTGCCAGGCTCCTCTGTCAGTGGAATTCTCCAGGCAAGAATAATACAGTGGGTTGCCATTTCCTTCTCCAGGGGATCTTCCTGAACCAGGGATTGAACCTGTCTCCTGCATTGGTAGGTGGATTCTTTACCACTGAGCCACCAGGTAAGTGGCAATCTATGGCTTTAAATACACTTCTCAAGTTTTTATTTCTAGCCCTGAATTCCTGACTCATACATAATATATCCTGACTCATATATCCTATTCAGCATCTCCACTTGAATATCTAATAATCGTCTCAAATTCACCATGGTTGGTTCTTATCCCCTGTAACTTGCTTCCCCGCCAGCCTTCCCTGTATCAGTATTGACAGTAACTCCATCCTTCCAGTTTTTCCTGCATTACTAGCTTTCCCTTACACCTCACATCCAAACTGTCAGGAAATCCTATCAACACTTCTTAGTACCCCCAGGATCAGACCTTCTTAACACCACTTCTCACCTTGCTTCCACACTGGTTTGAGCTACCTACACTGCTGCAACAGGTTCATAACTGGTGTCTCTGCTTCTCCTCTTGCCATTCTATAGTCTATTATCAACACAATAACCTAAGTGATTCTATTAAAACACAAGTCAGGTCCCATCCCTGCTCTGCTTGAAACCCCCCACCAGCTCCCATCTCACCCAGAATGAGCGCCCAAGTCCTCACCACAGCCCCCAGGCCCCTTCTGTCTTCTGGCCCTGACCACTACTCTCATCTCTTCGCCTTATCCCCTCCCCTTGCTCTCCGAATCAGTCACACAGACCTCTTAGCTCCTCTGCAAACAAGCCAGGCACATTCCTGCACTGGGGACTTTGCTCGGACGGTCTCCTCTGGTGGATGTACTTCTCTTGGATATTAGTTCAGCTGACTCCTTTACATCCTTCAAATCTTTCCGCAAATCTTCTACCTTGACTATTCAGTAGTACAACCTGTGCCTCCCCTCGATGCCACTCTGAACTCTCCTTCTGCTGTTTTTCCACAGTGTTTATGACATTCTAACATATCACATGATTTACTTATTATGCCTATTGTTTCTTCTCTGTCTTACCCCGCTTCTCAGTAGAATGTAAACTTCTTGATGGCAAGGTTCTTTACTGTCTCCCATGATGTAGTCTAAGCACCCAGAACATTGCCTGGAATATAGTAGGTACTCAGTAAACATATATATTAACTTTTTTGCAATTTCTTTTAAAATTTTTATTTATTTATTTTTGGCTGTGCTGGGTCTTTGCTGCTGCTGGAGAAGGAAAAGGCTACCCACTCCAGTATTCTGGCCTGGAGAATTCCATGGACTGTATATATAGTTCATGGGGTCAGAGAGTCAGACACGACTGAGCGACTTTAAATGTAAATGTAAAAATGTGCTGGGTCTTTGTTGCTGCGTAGGCTTTTCTCTAGTTATAGCAAGTGGCAGGCTACTCTCCTAATTGTGGTGCGCAGGCTTCTCATCTCGATGGCTTCTCTTGTTGCAGAGCACAGGCTCTAGGGCATACGGGCTTCAGTAGTTGCAGTTCCCAGGCTCTAGGGCACAGGGCTCACTAGTTGTGACACACAGGGTTAG
>NW_011491885.1:11203-11791 GCF_000754665.1 Bison bison bison | reverse complement strand
AACAGTTGATCACCTTCTCCAAGATAAAAGTAGTCAGACAATGTGAGAGAAAGAGCTACAGGTTGTAAGTGTTTAAAAATACAAACTGTCTCACTGTAATGAAATCATTCCCCCTTGGTTATGTCTCGCAATCTTCACCATTTTTCTCTCCTATCCTCCATCCTTCCCCCTTTCCAGCTGCTCATCCTGTAAGATTTCTTTTCCATTTATCCATAGTCATCTCCTCTGAAAGAGACTGAAGTCAATTCTATCTGAAGTTCTGCTAGCTATCTCAAAAATTTTCAAAGATGTGAATACATATCTTTACAATAAAAACAGAGTTGTATAGTCTGCTTTTTTTCACTCTACACATGAACATTTGCTCGTGTCATTAAATGTTTCCTTATTCTTAAAGGTTTAATAAGGGAAATTCTGGCAAAAGTAAAGATGAGCTGATGCAGATCCATACCTTATGCTAAAAATATCTAGAAATGCTGGATAAACTGTAATATAAAACAAATTTAAATACATAGCCTAGCTTGAAAGGAAATATCCAGGGGTTATGAGAGAAGAAAGAAATCCAAGTCAGAACTAGGGTGACTGTTTCAT
>NW_011491885.1:8308-11103 GCF_000754665.1 Bison bison bison | reverse complement strand
CTCAGATTGTCTATGTAAATGATATTTGTATGCAAATAACAGTTGTTGTCTTTTAGCCATTACAAATCATGTTTCTATTATATGATTCTTTGACTAGACCGTCTAGTATTATGTTAAATAGCAGCTGTGATACAGGGCTTCATAGCCTTTTTCTTGACCTCAACGGGACTGCTTCTAGAATCTCTCCATTAAATATGTTTAGTTTACTTTTAAAAGGTTAGCGGAGCTCCCTGCTATTCCTAGCTTGCTAAGATTTTTTAAAATCATAAATGAGTGTTGATATTTCTCAACTGGTTTTCTTCACGTTTTCAGAAAATTGTATCATTTTTAACCTTCAGCCCTTTGTGATTCTATTCCTCTGCATTCCAGCACTGAAACATACTTGCACTTCTGGAACAAAGCCTACTTAATACATTATTGGATTCAGTATACACACACACACACACTTGTGGGATTTTTGTATCCATGTCCTTAAGTTAAATTGGCCTCTGATGTTCTTTTCTTGCACGCTCTTCTTCTGGCTGTGTTATCTACAACACACTAGCTTCATAAAAGTGATGGACAGCTTTTTCTGTTATTCTACTTTCTGAAACAAAATGTGTAAGATTGGAGGTCTCTGTTCTGTTTGTAAGAGTCACCTAAGAATTTGGGGTCAGATCTGGGGGGCAATGAAGGAAAAATAAAGAGTGCAACTAGAAGCCTTTGGCCTAACCACTCTGGCATCTGTAGGCCTAGCCATCTCCCACATTTCCCTTCATATACTGACTCTGCCTGGGGGCCTTTAACAGGTTTTTAGTTGTTTGATGTTGAGTTCCATTAACCTCCTTATCACTTTTTTAGCAGACAGGTGTGAAGGTGGTGGAGGAATCCATATACAACTTGGTTTGCCATGTCACAACTATTCCCCAAGGTGTGCATGGATATGCAACCTGTGCGATCACGTAAGGCCCAGCTCCTTGAACAGCCCTGTACTTGGTTTAATGTCCTGTTGTCACCATCTTAAAATTCTTAATAATTTTGAATATGGAGCCCTGTATTTTCATTTTGCACTAAGCCCCACACATTCTATAGCCAGTCCTACTATTCCTGGATACCTTCCCATTTGAGTATCACCTCCCTTTGCTCTGTCTTCTACCCTAAAGCAATAACCCATGCACAGCTATGTTTTCTTAGCAAGTCTCTGAGGTCTGGGGCAGGCAGCAAGTAACTTGGATGGTCCACATGTTACAGCTTGGTCTAAGGCTCTAAATTCAGCCTAGCAATTCCATAGTAGGTATATCAGTTTCGCAGTCCTCCTAAGGGCAAGTTGTGAATCACTTAGGCCATAAATAGACCAAAAAATAGTCACAAAATGCCATAGTGAATAAAATAGGCCTTTATCACAGTAAAGAGAAGCCCTTCTTTTATGGAGAGCTCCAATTATCTGTGACAGTGACATTCAAGAAAGATTTTGTCCTCATTTTCCAAGTGACCTAACCTTACATCTATCCAGATTCTTTTTTTTTTTTTTTCCAAATAGTTGCGCTACACAGCATGCAGGATCATAGTTCCCTGACCAGGGATCGAACCTGTGCCCCGTGGCACTGGCAGTATGGAGTCTTAACCACTGAACCACCAGGGAAGTCCCTCTATCCAGATTCTTTTACCAACATCTGGTTGGCCAATGATCCAGATATGAGATCTTTTGACTGGTGATTTATAATTTAAAGTCTCAACGCCCATGGAGTTTGGGAGAATATCTATCACTTCTAATTTTAGAGCAGTCACCATGATCAGTTTAAGTTCAGGCTTTGCATCATAGTACTTATCACTTCACTAGTATCTTTCCATTTGGAATAGATATGGTAATAACTTAAGGGAAATGACTCTGTGACTGTTAAGGTTTGAATGCTAGTGACATATGTATGATCTACTCATCTGTCTCGTTGGGCTTGATCATCTGTGTCAGACCAGACTTTAGTACTGCTGACTACTACTGTTGTTGTTGGCACTGTTGTTGGGAGCCAGCACTCTGAACAACCTTATTTCCTTCCCACTCTTGTGAGGGTCCCTTTGGCTTTTAATCTTTGATAACAGCAACCTTCAATTGTTTCAGCTTTTCATCTTGGGTCCAGTATTTATTTGGCTGCCACTTATGTTCACATTCTTTCCTCTCATGTTACCCACTTCGTGGTAATCTCTGTCGGTAGACCCTGCAACTCAGCTTCTAATCTGTTAAACAGAGAAGAGTTGCAGATGTTCCTCTCTTTTGCTTTCAGGGTAGTATTTGTTTCAGACTATGCTTATATTCTGCATAGACTGCAGCAGCTTTTGCTAAAATCTCAATTTTGTATTCTAAAGTATTTGTTTCCTTATGGAGTTGTCTTACTTATTTCTACCAAGAGAAATTTTTGGTTGTTCTTTTTCATTTAGTTTTCCCTGAATGCACTTCTTAAAATTTAGAGAAGCAGTATTAGATTCTTGGGCAACAGCTTTAAAAGCAACCATTTGTTTTACTGAACTGTTTTTCTTCCCTAAGAGTTCAGTTCACTTGAAAGTATCTGATCATCATAGCAAAACATCTTTTTTCCTAATCTAATCATTCAATAGGTATTTTATTTGTTGAGCACTTACTATGTGCCAGACACTGTTTGAGGCACTTGGGAAATATCACTGAACAAAACACATAAAAATCCCTCCCCTCAAAGAACTTATATTCTGGCACAGGAAGACAATAAGCACAAAAATTATTAAATTACATAATATATTAACAGATGATAGATGCTAAGGAGAAAACAGAGCAGGGTACGGTCCCC
>NW_011491885.1:6440-7053 GCF_000754665.1 Bison bison bison | reverse complement strand
GGCAAAAACTGTCACAATATTGTAATGTAATTATCCTCCAATTAAAATAACTAATTTTTTAAAAATGCTTGGGATGCTTGCAGTGTTCCTCTGGATTCTATTCCAGTCCCCTTTTCCCCCCTTATTCCTTCTATTTAGAATCAATCATTCATTGTGATTTCAATTATCATCTATATATTGATGACTCTCAACTTTTATATGCAGCCAGATCTTTCTCCTGCGCTCCAGAACCTAGTCATATCTACTTGGATGGCCCACAGACACACCCGTGGCTGATTCATGTCAATGTATGGCAAAAACCACCACAATATTGTAAATTAGCCTCCAATTAAAATAAATAAATTTTTAAATAAGAGCTCATTCAAAATGACCCATCTTCCCCTGCCAAACCTGCCCTTCTCATTGGTCCAGCTCAGCAGCACTATCTTTCCAGTTGGCCCATCATTGAGAAACCTGAAATTCATACTCTCCTTTCAGCATGCTAACTCTTGCCGCACATACATTAATCACCAAGTCCTATTGATGCTACACACTTAACAGCTCTCAAATCTACCTCTATCCACAAGTGCCACCACCCCAGCCCAGGACACACTTTCTCATCCACATTAATACA
>NW_011491885.1:4344-6213 GCF_000754665.1 Bison bison bison | reverse complement strand
AAAGTCTGGGCTAGTTCCCCTGCCATCTACTCCCATAGAACTTGGTACTCCTGTTACCACAGCCCTGTCATTACTTTATGTGGCTTCCTCCCCAGCTGGATGGTGAGCTCCACGAAGGAAAGGTTAAGTCTATCTTGCTCATGACTATGTCCCAAGTACATACCCTAGCAGGGCCTAAAGCAATGTTTGTTGAATGAATGAGCAACAAGCCCAGGTAAACTTGAGCCCTAGACATTTCAAAGAGGAAAGTAAATCATAAAAAAGCATCAGTTTCTTAAAAAGTCAATTTTACATATGTCACAGGATGTAACTGTTTCTTTAAAAAGTAAAAAAAAAATATATAGTAACAGTGTTTAGCTCTGGGTGGTGGATTATGGTTGATTTTTCCTTCTTTCTTCTACATAACCTTTTTACCAAGTTCTCTGTAATGAGTGTGTCTTACTTTCAGGGTGGAAAAAATGTTATAAATTATAAACTACAAAGAACACTAATATAAAATACTTTTACCTCTTTTCCTCAAAACAAAGTGTCATATAGAGTGAAATTTGATCTTTTTTTTTTCATCACTTTGCTTGAAGGTGAATAACAGCGTGATATCTCTGCCTTATTTAACACCAACAGAAGTATATATGTTGATAACATAACCCAAGTTGCAAAAATCCATCACTGTCCAGGACCTGAAATGCAAGCAGTACTTTTCATATGTTTTTTTTAATTCTATAGAAGCTACTTTTAATAAGAATTCGGATTATGGTTTGATGCACAAAACTAAACTACAACTTTATTTTATATTTGAAAATAAGCACAACAAAAGTTTTTATCCTTCTAAAACGTTCCAGCAGATTTAGATGACTGGGACAGTCTCCTCTTCTCTGAAAGGTATGCGTTCTTCTCACTGGGAAAATAATGCTACAGGAGAAAAAGTAAAGCAGAGTTAAAACAACTTCAGAACTAGTATACGTACATCATACTTTGTTATACAAGGAACTGACTGCAACAAAGTTCTCAAACTATATACTGAATGCTACAATTAGTTTATTTTCAGTTTGCCAATGTATCATCTTATTACAGTGAGGCATACAGACAAAATATCGATATACTACAACAAATATCATTACAATGACAATTTCTGAATAACAAAGGTAAATCTCATGCCCTGAAGAACTGCCCATAGAAATCAAGTTTTGTTAGTCTACTTATAATTTCATATGTATGTGCATATATATATATGCACGTGTGTACTGCATTAAAGTTATACATGGTAATATATAGGTATGTGTAATAATATACATGTATTACTATTATCATATATACTTATGTATTACCTTATATAAATAATATATCAATTA
Source organism: Bison bison bison (assembly GCF_000754665.1). Lineage (NCBI taxonomy): Eukaryota > Metazoa > Chordata > Mammalia > Artiodactyla > Bovidae > Bison > Bison bison. The sequence continues at coordinate 4,864 of NW_011491885.1, read as the reverse complement.
CATACACATATATAATACCTTATATAGGGATTTTATTTTGTTTTTTCTGATATAAGTCACTTTTCTTATTCATATAGTCAAAATCTCTATTTTGCAGTTTAATCAACTGAGCAAAGGTTAAGGGACTTACCCAAGCTCCCATTGTAAATAACAGGAAAACTAGGACTAAAGCCAGAATCTCCTGACACTCAGTTTAATGGTCTAGTATTCCACTCTTGCCCTTACCCATAAGTGAGGCTAGAAATTAACACCTTACATTTGAGTAATGCGCTGCAATTTTCAAAGCATTTTCACATATGTTATATTGCTGCAGCTACACACACACACACACACACACATATACACACAGTATCTCAGCTAATCAAGGACCTGAAAGGTTACTTGCCATTGGAAACACTAGTTAATGTCCTGAGTCTCCTGACTCGCAATCCAGTCCTCTACTCCTTGAAGGACACTCCTTTTCCCACAAATCATTTTATTCTCACCTGGTCCCTCACAATTAATTTGGGATGAGGGAATC
>NW_011491885.1:0-481 GCF_000754665.1 Bison bison bison | reverse complement strand
GCAGTGACCACAGGACTGGAAAAGGTCAGTTTTCATTCCAATCCCAAAGAAAGGCAATGTCAAAGAATGCTCAAACTACTGCACAATTGCACTCATCTCACATGCTAGTAAAGTAATGGTCAAAATTCTCCAAGCCAGGCTTCAACAACATGTGAACTGTCAAATTCCAGATGTTCAAGCTGGATTTAAAAAAGGCAGAGGAACCAGAGATCAAACTGCCAACATCCGTTGGATCACTGAAAAAGCAAGAGAGTTCCAGAAAAACATTTACTTCTGCTTTATTGACTATGCCAAAGCCTTTGACTGTGTGGATCACGATAAACTGTGGAAAATTCTGAAAAGAGATGGGACTACGAGCCACCTGCCCTGCCTCTTGAGAAATCTGTATGTAGAACTGAACATGAAATAGAAGACTGGTTCCAAATCGGGAAAGGAGTACATCAAGGCTGTATATTGTCACCCCTGTTTATTTAACTTATAT
>NW_011491884.1:13456-13875 GCF_000754665.1 Bison bison bison | reverse complement strand
TCAAAGACATATCTGTACTCCCATGTTCATATTATGCACCATCGCTAAGATATGGAAACAACCTAAATGTCCATCAATAGATGAAGAAATTGTGGTAAACACACATGCACACACACACACAATAGATTACTATTCAATCTTTAAAATGAAGGAAATCCTGCCATTTGTGGCAACATGGATGAACCTAGAAGATATTATGTTAAATGGAAAAAGACAGACACAGAAAGACAAATACTATATCACTTCATTTACATGTGGAATATTAAAAAGTTGAACTCATAGAAGCAGAGAAGAATGGTGGCTGCTAAGAACTAGGAGGGAAGTTTTGGGCAAAAGAGGAGATGAAGGTCAAAAGGGTACAAAGTTTTAGTTCTAGAATGAGTAAGTTTTGGAGACCTAATGTATAGCATGATGATTAT
>NW_011491884.1:9522-10306 GCF_000754665.1 Bison bison bison | reverse complement strand
TCCATGGGATTCTCCAGGCAAGAATACTGGAGTAGGCTGCCATTTCCTCCTCCCGGGGATCTTCTGAACCCAGGGATCAAACCTGCATCTCTTACGTCTCCTGCATTGGCAGGCAGGTTCTTCACCGCTAGTGCCACCTGGGAAGCCCTACTACTTAAGTCTATGCAAATCTTAAAAATGAAAATCATACAAAGTATCTTCTCCAGGCAAATGGAATAAAAATAGGGAAACTGGAAAATTCACAATCATGTGGGGATTTAACAACAGAGTCTTAAACATTCAATGAGTCAAAGAGGTGATCACAAGAGAAAGTAGAAAATACTTCAAAGAAAACAAAAACTCTCCATCATAGCACTGTGCAGAGAGAACTACTGTGAAAGCCCCTCTTAAAATTAAGCAAAGTATCAAATCCATAAGCTAACATTAGGAACTAGAAAAAAAAAGTCTAAAACTAGCAGAAGAGAAGAAATAATAAAGATCAGCGATAAATGAGAGAATAGAAAAATAGAATTAATAAAAATAAAAGTTGGTTTTCAATAAAACCAAAATTGACAAATATTTAGACAGAATATCTCAGAATGAAAGACTAAAATTACTAAAATTGGAAGTGAAACCGGGGTTATTACTACTGTTTGCTAAAATAAAATGAATTACAAAACAATACTATAAACAATTATATACCAACAAATTATTTAACATAGGTAAGATAGATTACCAAAAACACAAAGCCTACCAAAACTTACTTTAAAAAGAAGAAAATCTGAAGAGAAAAAAGAAGAAAATC
>NW_011491884.1:8329-9422 GCF_000754665.1 Bison bison bison | reverse complement strand
AAACTCCTAGAAGAGAGTATAGGCAAAACATTTTCTTATATAATTCATAGCAATATTTTCTTAGGTCAGTCTCCCAAGGCCATAAAAATAAAATCAAAAATAAACAAACGGTCCTAATCAAACTTATAGCCTTTTGCATAGCAAAGGAAACCACAAACAGGAAGACAACCTACAGACTTTGAGAAAATATTTTCAGATGATGCAACTGACAAATTATTAATTTCCAAAATACACAAACAGCTCATACAGCTCAATATCACAAAAAGATAAGCCAAACAAAATGGGCAGAAGACAAAAATAGACATTTCTCCAAAGAAGACACACAGAAGGTCAACAGGCATGTGAAAAAAAAATGCTCAACATCACTAATTATTAGACAGATGCAAATCAAAGCTACAATGAGGTATCACCTCACTCTGGTCAGAATGACCATTATCAAAGTCTACAGATAGTAAATTCTTGAGAGAGCATGGAGGAAAGGGAACACTCCTACAGTGCTGGTGGCAATGTAAGTTGATGAAGCCACTAGGAAGAACAGTATAGAGGTTCCTTAAAAAAGTAAAAATAGAGCTCCCATATAATCCAGCAATCTCACTCCTGGGCGTATAGCTGGAGAAAACTCTAATTCAAAAAGATGTATGTACCCCAATGTTCATACCAACACTATTAACAATAACCAAAACATGGAAACCACCTACATGTCCATCAACAGATGAATGCATAAAGATGTGGTATATATATACAATGGACTATTACTCAGCCACACAAAAAAAATGAAATGATGCCATTTGCAGCAACGTGGATGGACCTAGAAATTATCATACTAAGTGAAGTGAGACAAAGAAAGACAGATTATCACATGATATCACTTATATGTAGAATAAAAAAAATGATACAAATGAACTTATTTCCAAAGCAGAAATAGATTCAAAGACACAGAAAACAAAGTTATGGTTACCAAATAGGAAAGGGGAATTGTTAAAGTGAAAGTCACTCAGTCATGCCTGACCCTTTGCCACCCCATGGACTCCTGGCCAGAATACTGGAGTCAGTAGCTGTTCCCTCCTCCAGGGGATCTTCCCAACCCAGGAAT
>NW_011491884.1:5169-6116 GCF_000754665.1 Bison bison bison | reverse complement strand
GCACTCAGCTTTCTTTATAGGCCAACTCTTACATCCATACATGACCACTGGAAAAACCATAGCTATGACTAGACGGACCTTTGTTGGCAAAGTAATGTCTGCTTTTTAATATGCTGTCTAGGTTGGTCATAACATTTCTTCCAACGAGTAAGCATCTTTTAATTTCATGGCTTCAGTCATGATCTGTAGTGGGTTTGGAGCCCCAAAAACTAAATTGTTTTTTCCATTGTTTCCACTGTTTCCCCATCTATTTGCTGTGAAGTGATGGGACTGGATGCCATGATCTTAGTTTTCTGAATGTTGAGCTTTAAGCCAACTTTTTCACTCTCCTCTTTCACTTTCATCAAGAGGCTCTTTGGTTCTTCTTCGCTTTCTGCCATAAGGGTGGTATCATCTGCATGTCTGAGGTTATTGATATTTCTCCTGGCAATCTTAATTCTAGCTTGTGCTTCATCCAGCCCAGGGTTTCTCATGATGTACTCTGGATAGAAGCTAAATAAACAGGGTGACAATATACAGCCTTGAAATACTCCTACCCTGATTGGAACCAGTCTGTTGTTTCATGTTCAGTTCTAACTGTTGCTTCCTGACCTGCATACAGATTTCCCAGGAGGCAGGTCAGGTGGTCTGGTATGCCCATTTCTTTCAGAATTTTCCACAGTTTGTGGTGACTCACACAGTCAAAGGCTTTGGCATAGTCAATAAAGCAGAAATGGATGTTTTTCTGGAACTCTCTTGCTTTTTCAATGATCCAGTGGATGTTGGCAATTTGATCTCTGGTTCCTCTGTCTTTTCTGAAACCACCTTGAACATCCAGAAGTTCACTGTTCACGTACTGTTGAAGCCTGGCTTGGAGAAGTTTTAGCAATGAGTGATATTGTGTGGTAGACTGAGTATTCTTTGGCATTGCCTTTCTTTGGGATTGGAATGAAAACTGACCTCTTCCA
>NW_011491884.1:4651-5069 GCF_000754665.1 Bison bison bison | reverse complement strand
GAGAGAGGAAGAAAAAGCCAATAAAGTTCACAAATTTTTCAGAGTTATTTGGGACTCATCAGTTCAGTTCAGTTCAATAGCTCAGTTGTATCTGACTCTTTGCAAGCCCATGGACTGCAGCATGCCAGGCCTCCCAGTCCATAACCAACTCCTGAAGTTTACTCAATCTCATGTCCATTGAGTCGGTGATGCCATCCAACCATCTCATCCTCTGTCATCCCGTTCTCCTCCTGCCCACAATCTTTCCCAGCATCAGGGTCTTTCAAATGAGTTAGTTCTTCACATAAGGTGGCCAAACTATTGGACTTTCAGCTTCAAAATCAGTCCCTCCAGTGAACATTCAGGACTGATTTCTTTAGGATGGACTGGTTGGATCTCCTTGTAGTCCAAGGGACTCTCAAGAGTCCTTTCCAACACC
>NW_011491884.1:3502-4551 GCF_000754665.1 Bison bison bison | reverse complement strand
ATTTGTTAAACTGAAACTGAAAGTAGAAAATACTAAGATGAGAATGAGCTTCATACTTTCAGAAGAACTATGTAACTTCCTATTATCAAATGATCATCAAATTGGCTCTGCCTTTGGATGGATTTTGTGCTAAAGGGGGTTATTTCAAAAAAGATCAAAGCTCTGAATAAAGACTTAATGCAAACTGAAAAAATATGCCTGAAGAAATTTATATGCATGAATAATCCATACTAATGAATTAGCAAATAGGATCCTGATGAAAACATGATTTAGAAATCATGAGGCTCCTTATTAAACTTTTAATGTTAAACCTGATTTGTAGATAGAATCATGAAGCACTGAAGCTTGCAGGGGTCTCAGAGATCATATAGCCCTACTCTCTCATTTTAAGAGAAAGAAATGGGGATTCTGAGAAAAATGATGGGGAAATGTTACAGAATGAAATGGTAACATAATCAAAAATAAAACTAATGTTTTCTGGATCTTATCCAGTGTTTTGGTCTGTCGTCACAGAATTATTGTTCTAGGAAACAGCAATATTTAAAGTCACTGATAACATAGCTCCCTCAGAAGGTATACAAGTGACAAGAAACCAGATTGGTGGGAAAAGGCAAGGATTGGATAGAAGAGTTGCTGTGGAGGAACCAGATTTTAAAGAAAGGGGAAAACGGGGTTTTTCACCACATCACTCACAATTGGACACAAGCAAGACACATATAAGGGCTTCCCAGGTGGCTCAGTGGTAAAGAATCCACCTGCCAATGCAGAAGATGTGGATTCAATCCCTGGTACAGGAAGATCCCACACACCACAGAGCAACTGAGTTCATGCACCACAATTACTAAGCCTGTGATCTAGAGCCTGGGAGCTGCAGTTACTGAGCCCAAATGCCTCAGCTTCTGAAGCCTGCTTGCCCTAGAGTCCATGTGCTGCAACAAGAGAAGCCACTGCAATGAGAAGCCCATGCACAACTACAGTGTAGCCTCTGCTGACCAAAAGTAGCAAAAGCCTGTGGAGCAGTGAAGACTCAGCACAGCCAAAGTAAATAA
>NW_011491884.1:0-687 GCF_000754665.1 Bison bison bison | reverse complement strand
TTTAATCTTTCACCAAATGGCATCCTTTTATTCTCAATCTCCATATCATTTTTACCTTAAATATATTTCTCATTGATACTTTATATCTAGACAATGTTCTTCCTTTTCTTCAGTCTTATCTTCCATTATATAGAGGCTGATTTCTTCTGCTTATTTCACTATATGCATTCTACTTTCACTTCTATATTGGTTGCCCTTATTCTATTAAGATACAGATTTATATTTATTGTTCATTATTAGTGCCCCACTATATAAAATACCCATGTTTTGCTTCCATTTAGAAAAGAACCTCAGTACCTCAAATGATATTTTCCCCTTTCTCTCCTCCATACCTGTTTAATTCACCATATCCCCTCATTGATACTAATATACTTTCTTATGTTTTCATCTTTATCTATGTTTTTCCTTCAACTCATTATACTTCTGTTCCTCATCATTCTCCTCTTCACCCTTTTTCTTTATTATTTACTCTGACCCAGCACAGCTGGTATCCAAGGAAATAAGCACAAAAGTAACAACTATAAAGGGTAAATCCAACCTCATTCCTGCCTCCACACCTACTGCCTTGCTTCCTTCTTACCTTGTACTGCCATATTAAAAAACAAACAAACAAAAATCTATCAACTAGATAACCTCAACAACAAACACTTATTTCTCATAGTTCTGGCAGCTGGGAAGTCCAAGATC
>NW_011491883.1:9618-10436 GCF_000754665.1 Bison bison bison | reverse complement strand
GAACTAAAATGGACTGGAGTGGGTGATTTTAACTCAGATGACTATTATATACACTTCTGTGGGCAAGAAGCACTGAGAAGAAATGGAGTTGCCCTCATAGTCAATGAAAGAGTCCTAAATGCTATTGTTGTGTACAATCTAAAATATGACAGAAAGTTCTCTGTTCATTTCCAAGGCAAACCATTCAGTATCACAATAATCCAAGTCTATGCCCCAACCACTAATGCTGAAGAAGCTGAAGTTGAAGGTTCTATGAAGACCTAGAAGACCTTCTAGAAGGAACACCCCCCAAAAAAAATGCCTTTTTCATCATAGGGGTTCAATTCAGTTCAGTCGCTCAGTTGTGTCCGATTCTTTGCAACCCCATGAACAGGCCTGTACATCAGACCTCTGTGTCCATCACCAACTCCTGGAGATTACTCTTCCATGTCCATTGAGTCAGTGATGTCATCCAACCATCTCATCCTCCATCGTCCCCTTCTTCTCCAGCCCTCAATCTTTCCCAGAATCAGAGTCTTTTTAAATGAGTCAGCACTTCACATCAGGTGGCCAAAGAATTGAGTTTCAGCTTCAACATCAGCCCATCCAGTGAACACCCAGGACTGATCTCCTTTAGGATAGACTGGTTGGATATCCTTGCAGTTCAAGGGACTCTCAAGAGACTTCTCCAACACCACTGTTCAAAAGGATCAATTCTGTGGTGCTCAGCTTTCTTTATAGTCCAACTTTCACTTCAATACATGACTACTGGAAAAACCATACCCTTGACTAGACAAACCTTTGTTGGAAAGTTAATGTCTTGGCTTTTTAATATGCTG
>NW_011491883.1:8943-9518 GCF_000754665.1 Bison bison bison | reverse complement strand
ACATCTGGAAGTTCACGGTTCATGTATTGCTGAACTCTGTCTTGGAGAATTTTGAACATTACTAGCATGTGAGATGAGTGCAATTGTGCAGTAGTTTGAGCATTCTTTGGCATTACCTTTCTTTGGGATTGGAATGAAAACTGACCTTTTCCAGTCCTGTGGTCATTGCTGAGTTTTCCAAATATGCTGGCATATTGAGTGCAGCACTTTCACAGTATCATATTTCAGGATTTGAAATAGCTCAACTGGACTTCCATCACCTCTACTAACTGGATTCCATCACCCCCACTAGTCATAGAGGACTGAAATGTATAAATAGGAAATCAAGAGATACCTGGAGTAAAAGGCAAATTTGGCCTTGGAGTACAAAATGAAGTAGGGCAAAGGCTAACAGATTTTGCCAAGAGGACACACTGGTCATAGAAACACCCTCTTCCTACAACACAAGAGAAGACACTACACTTGGGCATCACCAGATGGCCAATACCGAAATCAGATTGATTATATTCTTTGCAGCCAAATATGGAGAAGCTCTATACAGTCAGCAAAAACAAGAATGGGAGGGGACTGTGGCT
>NW_011491883.1:3677-5638 GCF_000754665.1 Bison bison bison | reverse complement strand
TGTCTATATTCTTCCAGATTTAAGTCACATATTGTCCTTTTAAACTCTGTTCTCATTTCAGTATACTACAAAGTGTCACAATCCAAGGTAATTGCTAGGAGAACACAAGAGCTAAATTATTTTTATTATTGCAGTCCATTCAGTGCTATTGCCTTCAGAGATGTGATCCTAGAGACACTCTTCTTTCCTTCTTCATTTTTATGACAGTTTATAACCTCAGCTTAATTGTGTAAATGCCATTAATCCACAATAACACCTAATTAGTCCAAATAGGATCTGAGTTATATATTTATGCTCATTCTGATATTCATTGAAAGACCAGGTTTCTCCTGTGTGTTTCGTTAACAAAAAAAATACAGAATTAAAAAATTCCATGTATATGTACTTTCCACATCATGGCATATATGCTCAAGTGCATCAGATTTCCCTCAATGAGCGTTTGATCCATAAATCACTTTTTAAAATTAAATACGACAAAATCATCAATTCCTTTAACTAATATTGCATTGAGTAAACTCAACAGCACACAGGTAGCTTATTATTATTATTATATGTGTCATGTTTGCTAAAGGATTACACATACAATTTTTAACACAATGTAAAGAATCCTTCAGGTTATGAATTGACTAGTTTTGTAATTAGAATTGGAGAAGGAAATGGCAACCCACTCCAGTATTCTTACCTGGAGAATCTCATGGACAGAGGAGCCTGGTAGGCTACAGTCCATGGGGTCGCAAAGAGTCAGACATAGAAAGGAGGATATGTGGAATAAGTTGTTTGAATAATGAGAAGCAATATATGATTTATATAAATTTCCTTACAGCACTAAATTATTATAGATTCTAAAATATTGCTGTTTGCTAATGTCTATCTTACTACCTCGGAGAAAGCAATGGCGCCCCACTCCAGTACTTTTGCCTGGAAAATCCCATGGACGGAGGAGCCTGGTAGGCTGCAGATCTTACTACCTATCAGATTATGTTCAAACCATGCAATCTGCATTTTAGGCAGAACTCAACTTTCTGTTCAATATAATCTTCCATTAATCAGCAATGCTTCCCTTATTATTTCTAGTGCTCCTAATCATACTCCCATTCAACCTGTTCAGTTCAGTTCAGTTCAGTCACTCAGTCATGTCTGACTCTTTGCGAACCCATGGACTGCAGCAGGCCAGGCTTCCCTGTCCATCACCAACTCTTGGAGCTTACTCAATCTCATATCCATCAATCAGTGATGCCATCCACCCATCCCATCCTCTGTCGTCCCCTTATCCTCCAGCCTTCAATCTTTCCAGCAGCAGGGTCTTTTCAAATGAGTCAGTACTTCACATCTGGTGGACAAATATTGGAGTTTCAGCTTCAGCTTCAGTCCTTCCAATGAATATTCAGGACTGATCTCCTTTAGGAAGGACTGGTTGGATCTCCTCACAGTCCAAAGGACTCTCAAGAGTCTTCTCCAACACCACAGTTCAAAAGCATCAATTCTTCAGTGCTTGGCTTTCTTTATAGTCCAACTCACATCTATACATGACTACTGGAAACACCATAACTTTTTTTTATGTATTTATTTTAATCAGAGGCTAATTACTTTACAATATTGTGGTGGTATTTGCCATACATTCACATGAATCAGCCATGAGTGTACATGTGTTCCCCATCCTGAAGCCCCCTCCCACCTCCCTCCCCATCCCATCCCTCAGCATCATCTCAGTACACCAGCCCTGAGCACCCTGTCTCATGCATCAATCCTGGACTGGCGATCTATTTCACATATGATAATATACATGTTTCAATGCTATTCTCTCAAATCATCCCACCCTCGCCTTCTCCCACAGAGTCCAATAATCTGTTCTTTACATCTGTGTCTCTTTTGCTGTCTTGCATATAGGGTCATTGTTACCATCTTCCTAAATCCCTTATATATGCATTAATATACTGTATTGGTGTTTTCTTTCTGACTTA
>NW_011491883.1:0-415 GCF_000754665.1 Bison bison bison | reverse complement strand
CAGGAAAAACCATAGCCTTGACTAGACGGACCTTTGTTGGCAAAGTAATGTCTCTGCTTTTCAATATACTATCTAGGTTGGGCATAACTTTTATTCCAAGGAGTAAACGTCTTTTAATTTCATGGCTGCAGTCACCATCTGCAATGATTTTGGAGCCCAAAAAAATAAAGTCTGTCACTGTTTCCACTGTTTACACTCTTTCCCCATCTATTTCCCATGAAGTGATGGGACCACATGCCATGATCTTCGTTTTCTGGATGTTGAGTTTCAAGCCAACTTTTTCACTCTCCTCTTTCACCTTCATCAAGGGGCTTTTTAGTTCCTCTTCACTTTCTGCCATAAGGGTGGTGTCATCTGCATATCTGAGGTTATTGATATTTCTCCTGGTAATCTTGATTCCAGCTTCTGCTTCTTC
>NW_011491882.1:9385-10785 GCF_000754665.1 Bison bison bison | reverse complement strand
TTACAGAAGTAGCACTCTGCAAGCTCAGCATAGCTAGTGAGGCCTCCTTGCTACAGGATAGAGCTGAACCTGGGTGGTCTGCATACCCTATCTTCAGGAGATGGTACCTTCTCCTGTTCTCCGCCCCCTGTCAGATGCCACACTGCTACAAGAGTTCATTTTTTAGAATCCTTAGACACAGGTGGATCCCCTTAGGATCAACACAGTGAAAACCAAAGGGAGTTCATTTAATGAACATAGTATTGTCACTATCACACTTGATGGAGCTTTCTTGAAAGTTGCACTTTTCATCTCTTAATCAGAATATTCCTGATAAAGGACTGACCCAAAGTTCAGATCAAATGTTCAATATTAGGCAGTTAATTTACCAATGAATGTGTTGACCAACAATTGGCCTAGTTGTCACACCTTTATAGATCTTTGGGCCCTGCCAATGGGTTAATCATCTGTTCTGGCCAAGTCAAACAATTTCTATCCAAGGTTGTCTCACTTAGTGTAAAGAACTCACAGAACTTCTTTCCTCCCGAGAGATTATACCCAAAATATAAATCAAGGTCACACATTTTCTGCACGTATTAAAGCCACAATACAATATCTCACCATGGCACTCTTTATCCTCTTTGGAGTTTTACATGTAGAGAGAATCCCAGACACTCATTTTACTTTAGAGAATACACAACAGCAACTGATGAACAAGATACTCAATGGAACACTCAACTCCTTTAGTGCTCTCTCACTGCAGCTGGCATAATGGCTTCCATAAACAAGTACAAATTAAATTAAACATGCAGAGTTTTAGGTATCAAATAAACATCATGGGTAAACTGTAGTAGAAATTGATCCATTGTTTTAATCAGTTCTTTTGACTTATAATGGACAAATAAAAATTGCATATGTTTTACACGTGGTTGACCAGTTTTTCCAGCACCATTTATTAAAGAGACTGTCTTTTCTCCAATGTATATTTCTGCCTCCTTTGTCAAAGATAAGTATCCATAGGTGCATGGATTCATTCCCGGGCTTTCTTTTTTGTTCCATTGATCTATATTTCTGTCTTTGTGCCTGTACCACACTTCTGGACGACTGTAGCTTTCTAGTATAGTCTGAAGTCAAGCAGGTTGATTCCTCCAGTTCCATTCTTTTTTCTCAATATTGCTTTGGCTATTTGAGGTCTTTTGTGTTTCCATACAAATTGTGAATTTATCTGTTGTAGTTCTGTGAAAAAAAAAAAAAAAAAAGCACTGGTAGCTTGATAGGGATTGTAATGAATCTATAGATTGCTTTGGGTAGTATACTCATTTTCACTATATTGACTCTTCCAATCCATGAACACGGTATATTTCTCCATCTATTTGTGTCATCTTTTATTTCTTTCAGCAGTGTTTTATAGTTTTCTATAT
>NW_011491882.1:8059-8814 GCF_000754665.1 Bison bison bison | reverse complement strand
TGGGGGACACATGTACACCCATGTCTGATTCATGTCAATGTATGGCAAAAACCACCACAATATTGTAAAATAATTAGCCCCCAAATAAAAGGAATAAATTAATTTCAAATATTTGCATATTTTTAAAGTGTAGAAGGTTATGTTTTGATTGTATCTATACCTATATCTATAGATTGAAAAAAATCACAATCATTAAATTACCCATCACCTCACAGTTACTACTTTCTCTCTCTAACTTCTTTTTTTTTTGCCTAACTCCATTTTTGATGCATAACTCATTATGTGAATGATAATCATTTTCATATTTTCTTTGTGTATGTGTGGCATCATTAGTCTTGACATTGAAATGAAATTTTGGATGGGGAGTGTATATTCCACTTGTATGAGATGACATCAAGCTCATATATTTCACAAAAGCTCATATATGTGTGTGTGTGTGTGTGTGTGTGTGTGTATATATATATATATATATATATGTATATATACATATAAGTATGACACTTTAAGAAAGATACCAGGATTTAAGGAAACAAATATGTCTTGAGTGCCTAGTATGCATCAGATATTGTTGTTGGTTCTAGACTTACAGTGAAGGACATAAAGTCAATAGTTCCTGTCATCAAGTAATTTCTGTTTTCATGGGTGAAAGGGTGGTTCACGGTATTGCTGTGGAGCAGAGGAGAGCTGCTTTGGCTAAAGGGTGTGGGGACACCTTCTCTGAGGAGTTGATATATGAATCAAGATTTGAAGAATGA
>NW_011491882.1:3807-5773 GCF_000754665.1 Bison bison bison | reverse complement strand
TAACATGCTGAGCTTAGTCAGACTGCATTCACAGTTGCTTCCTTTCAGTAATTGCAGCTTTGAGTTCTTTCCTCAGAAAAATCTTCTTGCATTTTTCAAAGTACGGTCTCATTTTATTACATCCTGATCAGACTCTTCCAAAGTCCCTTGTTCCCTTGATGCTTTTACTGTCTCTTTCCACATTAGTATCATTTAAGAAGGCACGTAATAAGATGTTTCCTGCCTTCTCCACAAAATGAAATAGGACTGTATGTGTCCTTCCTCTTTGAAGGAATTGCTTTCCCTTCCCCACCTAGAGCTGCAGAGTAATCAAAGTGTCCTCATTCTAAAGGCTAAACTCAAATGGTGCTTCCACTCTGAAGCCTCTCTGCTGCCAATGCCAGCAGAGTCCATTTCTCCTGTGGTCCTACAGATACTTACATTAAAGCATTGCCATTTTGTATTAGAAATTTTCATGTACCTATTCATCTTCCCCAATATGCAATATACAACAAAGGCAAGCATATGTCATTCATCTCTGTAATCCCAACCCCCTGAACATACGAGACACAATATTATGGTCACTGCTCAATTCATCATTGATGAGCTCCAGGAGGAGTGAATACTCAAATCGTTCTGCATATAGTATATCGTGTCCCCTGCTTTTTAATATTTGCTTTAGAAAAGGTTGAGCTTAAAATCATTTAACATTTTTATTGTTACAAACTCAAAGTACAATGATGAAAGTTTAAGAGAAGAACCCTAAGCTCTAGAAGCTGAAAACACTCTGTGATATGCACACTTTTTAGAGTTATTTTTCAGTCAGTTCAGTTCAGGCCAGTTGAGTCACTCAGTTGTGTCTGACTCTTTGTGATCCCATGGACTGCAGCACGGCAGGCCTCCCTATCCATCACTAACTCCCGGAGTTTACTCAAACTCATGTCCACTGAGTCGGTGATGCCATCCAACCATCTCATCCTCTGTCATTCCCTTCTCCCTCCACCTTCAATCTTTCCCAGTGTCAGGGTCTTTTCCAGTGAATTATTTCTTTGCATCATGTGGCCAAATAATTGGAGTTTCAGCTTTAGCATCAGTCCTTCCAATGAATATTCAGGACTGATTTCCTTTACGATGGACTGGTTGGATTGCCTTGCAGTCCAAGGGACTCTCAAGAGTCTTCTCCAACACAACAGTTCAAAAGCATCAATTCTTCAGCATCCAGTTTTCTTTATAGTCCAACTCTCACATCCATACATGATTACTGGAAAATCCGTAGCCTTAACTAGATAGACCTTTGTTGGCAAAGTAATGTCTCTGCTTTTTAATATGCTATCTACATTGGCCATTCAGTACATGGCTCTTAATAGATTGTAAATAGATGAAGGCAGTATTTTAACTATTTTTCACTTGCTAATTTAGACCAAAAGGTTTCATAGTTTTAAAACACTATGAGTATTTAGGAACAGCCAATGAAAAATTGATAAACTAAACTTTATGTTAATCAGAAATACTAAATACATCAGACTAGATATGGCTGAAACATTTACATGGGATCTTGTTGTATCCAATTACAGTAGTATAAGATTATCTGCTTTCAGAGAAAATAGATCTGTCTGGTATATCTGAGAATTCATATGGAAACACTGGTATATTTATTTTACTTGAAAGCTGAATTTTCAACTCAGTGGTGAAACAATGATCTCTTTAGTAAACTGCGCTGGAACAACTGGTTTTCCATAGGATGGTAAACAGTCAGCTCCCAGTCTGAATGTGGCTCAGATCATGAACTCCTTCATGCAAAATTCATACTTTAGTTGAAGAAAGTAGGGAAAACCATTAGGCCATTCAGGTATCACCTAAATCAAATCCCTTAGCGTTATACAGTGGAAGTGACAAATAGCTTCACGGGATTAGATCTCATAGATACAGTGCCTGAAGACCTATGGATGAAGGTTTGTGATATGGTACAGGAGGTGGGCATCAAGAA
>NW_011491882.1:3149-3707 GCF_000754665.1 Bison bison bison | reverse complement strand
TACTCCTCTCAATATGCCAGCAAATTTGGATAGCTCACCAGTGGCTACAATACTGGAAAAAGTCAGTTTTCACTCTAATCCCAAAGAAAGGCAATGCCAAAGAATGTTCAAACCAATGCACAATAGATATCATTTCACTCACTGGCAATGTAATGTTGAAAATTCTTTAAGCTAGGCTTTAGCAGTACGTGAACCAGGAACTTTCACATGTTCAAGCTGGATTTACAAAAGGCAGAGGATTCAGAGCACAAATTGCCAACATTTGTTGGATCATAGAAAAAGCAAAAGAGTTCAGAAATACATCTGCACCGGCTTCATTGGCTATTCCAATGCCTTTGACTGCATGGATCACAACAAACCGTGGAAAATTCTTAAACAGATTGGAATACCAGACCACCTGACCTGCCTCCTTAGAAATTTGTATGCAGGTCAAGAAGCAACAGTTAAAACCGGACAGGGAACAACAGACTGGTTCCAAATTCAAAGGAGTATGTCAAGGCTGCATTTTGTATTTTACTTATTTAACTGGTATGCAGAGTATATCATACAAAATGCCTG
>NW_011491882.1:0-466 GCF_000754665.1 Bison bison bison | reverse complement strand
TTAGCAGCAGCAGCAGCTGCTGCCACATATGCCTCATAAATACAAATAATCTTGATCCTCTGGGCTCCAGGAGGAATATGTGTGTCACCATGTGATAAAGCCGAGTGGCCAATTCAACTATTGCTATGGGGAAGTCCACAACACTGACAGTGCTGACTTGATTTGAGGTTCCTTGGAAGAAGGATGTTATAAAAACTTTCCAGAATAAGACCAATAACAACTCAGGATCCAATGTAAAATCCAACATGCAAAACTCCCAATTGTCAAGGTCCTCAGAAACAAGAAATCTAAAAAATGATCATAGCAAAGAGGAGCATAAGAAGGCATAACATGGAATGAATAAATTTAGTGTAGTATCCTGGATAGGATAGTGGGATGGCAAAAGAACATTAGCTAAAAACCAAGGAAATCCGATCAAATCCAGACTTTACTTAATAATACTGTTTCATTGTTGCTTCACGAAGTT
>NW_011491881.1:30660-31215 GCF_000754665.1 Bison bison bison | reverse complement strand
CAGAGACTGCGCCCCAACCACAGCCCTGAGCATCTCTGGAGGGAAGGTGAGGTCAATGGAGTGGAGGTCAGAGTTACCTATGCTGTGGAGCTCCTTGGGAGTGAAATGGCAAAAGAATCTTCTCCCTCTGTCTGCAGGAGCTGTTAACCTGTTTTTGTGGGAAGGGAGGTTAAGGATTGACACTGGTGTGGTGGTGGAGGGAGGAGTCCCAGTACGCCCATCCCATGGAGAGGTAGCACTCATTACTGTGCTAAGACCCTGGGGCTCACAGTTTACAGGCAACTAGCTAGATATTCCTTCGGGGGAATATCTAGAGGAGATGCTTCAGCAATAGTCATCCCTGTGGGAGGTAAAAAGGTTACCAACCGATTCTGTCAATAGGGAGAACTAAGTGATCTCTCCTTTTCTCCACCTCCAGAGAGTCCCCCCAGGCTTCCAGATAGTCCTTTCAAGCCTCTGATTCATCAATTCAGGATCCCATTTTTATTTTTTTGGCTCTACCTGAGGTCTTAGTTGCTGTGGGCAGACTTTTCTCTAGTTGTGATGTCAGGGTTT
>NW_011491881.1:26167-26504 GCF_000754665.1 Bison bison bison | reverse complement strand
ACTCGAGTTGGTGATGCCATCCAGCCATCTCATCCTCTGTCGTCCCCTTCTCCTCCTGCCCCCAATCCCTCCCAGCATCAGAGTCTTTTCCAATGAGTCAACTCTTCGCATGAGGTGATCAAAGTACTGGAGTTTCAGCGTTAGCATAAGGAGCAATGGCTGCGCTTTGCTAGAGCAGCCGTGAAGAGATACCCCACGCCCGAGGTAAGAGAAACCCAAGTAAGATGGTAGGTGTTGCAAGAGGGCATCAGAGGGCAGACACACTGAAACCATAATCACAGAAAACTAGTCAATCTAATCACACTAGGACCACAGCCTTGTCTAACTCAATGAAACT
>NW_011491881.1:21680-22203 GCF_000754665.1 Bison bison bison | reverse complement strand
GTATAGGGAAAGCTGTAGACTGGAGAGGTCAAACTTGTCCAAAAAAGAATAAAGAATATCCTCTCAATGAAGGCACATCAAACAGCTTACCTTTAGTTCTCCCTGGAGTCCTTGTCTTTCCCCAGCAACCTCCTGAGCGCCCCCTTTACCTCCTTGTTCCTCAGGCTGTATATGAGGGGATTAAGTAAAGGAGTGCCCACTGCATAGAAGAGACCAAAGAACTTGCCTCTCTTCTGGGCATAAGGATTTTTGGGCTGGAGGTAGACAGCAATGACTAAACTGTAGAATAAGGTGATCACAATGAGATGGGAAGAGCAGGTCCCCAGAGCCTTCCTCCATGCTATGGCCGAGTTAATCCTCAGCACTGCCCGGGCAATGGCACCGTAAGAGATAAGGATGAGGGTAAGTGGCATGACCAAGAAGATGAAACTGGACACAGCTAACTGGATTTCATTGTAGGTGGTGTCTCCACAGGACAGTTGAATTAGAGAAGGGACCTCACACACAAAGTCATCTATCTGCC
>NW_011491881.1:21201-21580 GCF_000754665.1 Bison bison bison | reverse complement strand
AGACCCATTACCCAGGCCACGGCCGCCAGCTGCCAGCACAGGCGGGGGTGGATGATGGTGGCATAGTGGAGGGGCTGGCAGACAGCCACGTAGTGGTCAAAGGCCATCACGGTCAGGAGGACACACTCCGTGGTCCCCAGGAACAGGAAGATGAAGAGCTGGACAGAGCAGCCAAGGAAGCTGATGGTCTTCCTTGGGCCCCAGAGGTGGAACAGCATCTGCGGGACACAGCTTGTGGTGAAGCAGAGGTCCAGGAAGGAGAGGTTGGAGAGGAAAAAGTACATCGGGGAGTGGAGCCTGGGGTCCAGCATGGACAGCAGGATGATGAGTGTGTTGCCCACCAGAGTCAGGAGGTAAGAGATTGAGACAACCATGAAGA
>NW_011491881.1:20392-21101 GCF_000754665.1 Bison bison bison | reverse complement strand
TTTCTCAAGAGGCAGGTCAGGTGGCCTGGTATTCCCATCTCTTTCAGAATTTTCCACAGTTTATTGTGATCAAAGGCTTTGGCATAGTCAATAAAGCAGAAACAGATGTTTTTCTGTCAAAGCATCAAGATATAACAAATGAAAGACATGATTAATATATTCTGCCTGGGAGTGGAGACCTCAGGGGTTTAGTCTTTGCTTTGCTCAACTGTTGAGGCCCTGGCAACCCTGCAGAAGCCTGCAGGCCACGTGGCATCAGCTGATGGGCGCGAGTGTCACCTGAAGGACAGGCTGGTGGGGCCCTGAACACTCATAGTCCTGGGAGAACAGCTCTTGTCTACCTGTCCTCCAGGCTGCATGCTTCCTCCAGGCCCTGTTCCCTGCATTCAGGGGCTGTTCTCTTCCTTCTAGAAAGTATGGGAAAAGTACATGGGGGGGCGGGTCCCAGGGAAGGCCTGCCATCAGGGAAGGCCTAAGCATCACGATGCTTACTCCTGCCTACACGTAGACCCCAAACTTCTCCTTGTTTTCACTCATACCAAAGCTCTTTGAAGTTCTCTCTATTCTTTTTTTTTTTTAAACTCTGTTTCCCCTTTCCAACATACATGTCTCCTGTAACACACACACACACACACAGACACACACACAGACACACACACACGCATACACTGTGACTCACCGTAGCGGCTTTGATAGGTATAGGGAAAAC
>NW_011491881.1:11978-19768 GCF_000754665.1 Bison bison bison | reverse complement strand
AAAAACCTGAGGACTTCCCTGGTGGTCAGTGGCTAAGATTTCGAGCTCCTAATGCAGGAGGCCCAGGTTTGATCTCTGGTCAGGGAATTAGATCCCACATGTCACAACTAAAGATCCCACGTGCCACACTAAGACCTCATGCATCCAAATAAATAAATAAATAAATAAATAAATATTTTTTTTAATAAAGCCCTAAGCTCAACTTAACATTACATGCATGTCACAAAATAAGACCAAACAGGCTGCCAGTTATCTTGCTTTGGAAGTAGAAACATCTATACTAATTGAACCTTGAAATAAGGAAGATGATGTAATTAAAAAAATACTTTCCCTTTCAGATAAGATTACATCAAAAGCAAAATATGCTGAGTTGCTATTGAGATATTTAAGTAGAATATAGAATTTGTTGAATGCTTTCTTAATTCTACTCAGTATTTGAGATTTTAAAACTTTCTATATCCAACTCTGAAACTTGCAGAAAATTTCCAAGTCTAAAAATTCTTGTTTATTCTTGATCAATGAATTGTTAGTATTTGCCACTTTTAAATCATTCTATCTTTTCTTTATATACACAGTTATATTTATTCAGAGCTATTGGCGAGTAGGTTGCATACATAATGCTTCTTCACACCTTTATATGTTAACATGTAGTTTCTAATCAAAAGGAAATTCTTTTATGTAAACACAGTACAGCTACTCAATATAGAAAATCCACCATTGGCAAAACATTGACTGTAGCTCATACTCATAATTTTGTTCATACTCATAGTAATGTTTTTTTATAGCAAATTTCCCCATAAAAGATCTGGTGCCTATCACTTATGTGTGACCTTGGTCGTATAGTAGCCTTTCCTTAGCTACTGAAATGAAAACGTCTTCAGGTATAAGGTGATGAGAGAGTCATTTCCTAGGCAGGTTGATAAGGAGTCTAGGGGTCCCCAAGGAGAGAGGGGTCTGGAATTCTCAAGGAGGAAGAAAGGACAAACTTTTTTTCTTTCTCTACATTCCTTAGGATTATATAACAATAATGTATCCTGCCTAAGGACAGTGTCTGGATCAAACCTTCTGGCTGTTATCTTAAAATGTAAATTATGGGAGTAGGTCTGATGAGGTCTTTACAATCTCCAGACATTCTTTGGATTATATAACTTCATTGTTAACACTAGCAAGCGGGTACTCTTTCTGCCCCCTTCTGATGCCTATGTCAGAAGCTTTCTCTATCTCCTTTATACTTTAATAAAACTTTATTACACAAAAGCTCTGAGCGATCAAGCCTCGTCTCTGGCCCGGATTGAATTCTTCTCCTCCGGGGGCCAAGAATCCCGGTGTCTTCGCGTGATTCAACAACAACTTTTCAGTGATGGGTTCAAGTCTCACCAGAAGAAGCAGAGATTGGTGTACAGCTGGCCTCATGCAGTAGTTCAAAAGGGAGGAAAGGCATAGAAAATGTTGAGATCGCCAAGAAATTGAAGGCAAATAAAGCAAAGATGATGGGTGTGTGGGAGAAGGAAGTCTGAACAGTAAGGAGGATTCTGGGCAAGTAAGTCAAGAAAACATCCTGGAGAAGGTGACCCAAATCTTTGCTGTGAAAGACAGTTTGGGTCACAGGTGAGCTCACAAACAATCCTAAAGGAAATGAGTCCTGAATACTCATTGGAAGAACTGATGCTGAAGCTGAAACTCCAATACTTTAGCCACCTGATGCGAAGAACTGACTCATTGGAAAAGACCCTGATGCCGGGAAAGATTGAAGGCAGGAGGAGAAGGGGATGACAGAAGATGAGATGGTTGGATGGTATCACCGACTGGATGGACCTGAGTTTGAGTAAGCTCCAGGAGTTGGTGATGGACAGGGAAGCCTGGCGTGCTGCAGTCAATGGGGTTTCAAAGAGTTGGACATGACTGAGTGACTGAACTGAACTGAGCCCACAGATGGTTGCAAGATGTGGAACCACTCTGGCAGTCAAGGGGCAGAATTGGGGGTCTTCTGAGAAGAGACAATCGTAGGAAACCATTGAGGGGATGTGGTGGCAAGCATGTGGGTAGCTTTGATGGCAGAAAATGTCCCAGAAGCTTTTGGAATGGGATAGGCTTCCATGTTGGCTCAGTGGTAAAGAATCTGTCTGCCAGTGCAGGGGATGCAGGAGATGTGTGTCTGACCCCTGGGTTGGGAAGATCCCCTGGAGGAGGAAATGGCAGCCCACTCCAGTATTCTTGCCTGGAAGATTCCAGAGGAGCCTGGCAGGCTACAGTCCATGGGGTCACCAAAGAGTCAACACGGCTTTGCTACTAAACAACAACAACAACAAAGCATTTCTTCATCACAAAGTCACCATTTTGTGTTAGAAGCTGCATTTCTTCCCCTTTTTGTTAGGACTCCTTTTTATCTTCTTCTCTAGTTCTTCTTCCATCATTACTTTCCCTTTGAGGATAAGATTTGTTCCCTTTAATAACTTTTTTTTTTTTTGGTAGCTTGTGGGATATTAGTTCCCTGACCAGGCATTGAATCCATGCAGTGAAAATGTGGAGTCCTAACCACTGGACCACCAGGGAATTCCCAACAATTTGAGTAATAAAGAGTGTATAAAATATGTCTATAAGCTTTACAGGATAATAAAATAAACACATGGCATACCTGCCCCCGACTCAATTTAAGAGCAGAACAAATGTTACCCATAGCTCTGGGTACCTCTCTGATCACATCTGATCACAAAGAGACATCTTCTCTTTGCCCTTTAGGAAGTAATTGGTATTCGGCTTATTTTAAATTTCTTTTGAACTTTATAGTGGTCCTATTGCTTGTATCTCAGCAATTACCCACCAAGTTTTATTTATCCATCAGCTGTAGAATTTCCCATATTCTTATTTTCTTGGCAATGTGTTTCCTTACTCTGTATGTTATTTCTGGATATCTTTAGGTTCTATCTTCCTTTGACTCTCCGTTCCTTCTTTTTGTCTGTTTTTCGTAACAGGTCTTTTCCTCATCCTCTTTCTCTAGGTTCTTCTTTTCTCTTACACCAAGAAAAGCAAACACTACTTCCAGTTCCCATTGATTCCAATATTCATGTGCATGTTTAATCTTTTATCGGTCACCAAAGAGTCAGTCATTTCTAAGAGCTACAAGGTCATGAGATGCAAATTCCACATCCAGTAATGATAATCTCATATTATTTTCATAGTTATCATCTCTTGAGTGTTTCCTAAGCACCAGGCACTATGTTAAAAAAAATTCTCAATATCTGTATTTCACAAAAACCATGAAAAAACTTGTTGATACTATCCCTCATTTATAGAAGAAACAGCTTCAGAAAGGATGAGTAAGTCACCCAAGATGATCCAGCTAGTAAGTGCCAGGGCCAGATTTCTAGACCCTGTTTCATTCATAATATTAATGATGATATATAGTAATGGATGGGCTATAGGAGAAGAATAAATATGTGACTTACCCACAATCAAGTCAGTCTCCTCATTGCCTTGCTGCCAGAGCATCCCCAGGATATGGAGCTTTGGACTGGTTTGAGCCTTCACTTGATCCTCATACTGAAAACTAAAAGCAAATTATGAGAAATACTATATCCTTGAAATTGATTAAAGCTCAGATTTCAGGTAAGGGTAATGATTGCTATGGGTTCCTTCCCCAGTCACTTTGCAAAGCACATCACAGTAGATTGCTCTTTATGACAACTTCAAGAGATGTGCACAATTATTATCTTCTTTTTCGGACACAGAAATGAGAATGAACAGAGGATGAATCACTTGTTCTGAAAGTGTAGCTAGCAAGCACCACCGCTGAGATTTGAACCCAGGGTGGTGGCTGAGGAGGTCATGTAATAACCACATCCCACCATCACTTTGCTGAGCCTGTGAGGCCAGAGGCAGCCTTTTACTGTGGAGCTTTTTGATAACAAGTTCTCCTCCTCAATCCAGGAAGTTAACTTCTCTTTTAGTGGTACTGGAGGTAAAAAGGGAAGAGTGGTGAGGTGATGAAGGGAGTGATCCCAGGACTCTTATCCCATGAGAGAAACACCTCCTCAATTCTGCCAAGACTGGGGGCCTCGCAATTCACAGCTAATTAGCGACTGCCACTAATCATGGTTAAGAAAAGACAGGAGGATCCAGAGTAAATGTGCCAGAAACATCGCTCCCTTTGGTAAATAGAAAGGTCTCCCTTTGCTCCCCTGTGTCACAGGGGAGTACAAGGGTATTGTTTTCTTTTTACTACCACCTCCTGAGTGTCATGGGCTTCCCTCAGTGGTAAAGAGTCTGCCTGCCAGTGCACGAGCTGCAGGGGATGCGGGTTAAATCTCTGGGTCGGGAAAATCCCCTGGAGAAGGAAATGACAACCTACTCCAGTATTCTTGCCTGGAAAATCCCATGGACAGAGGAGCCTGGTGGGCCACAGGCCATGGGGTCACAAAAGAGTTGGACATGACTTAGCAACCAAACAGCAACAACAAGGGAACAACAGCATGCCTACTTAAGGACTATTTCACAGCCTCCCTTTCAATTTCTTCTTTTTTTTTTATTTTTTATTTTATTTTATTTTTAAACTTTACATAATTCCCTTTCAATTTCATGTGGTTGTAAGATGCTAGGCAATAGGATGTAGGAGAAATCTCTTCTGGCCATTTCATGGAGCCTTTTAAAAAATACCACTGAAGCTCTCTGTTCCTGGAATAATGATGTAATGGCCGGAGCACTAGATACCATTTTGGACCACAACAATGTGGACCGTGTCCTAAAAATAGCAGAGCTCAAAGGAAGGGGGTCCTGAGTTGCTTTTTTTTGAACAGAACTACCACATTGGCTCTGAATCTTCTACTTCTGAATTTTGAAGCCACTTATATCTTTACAAAGCCAAATATTTTTAGGTATCTGTTAATAATAACAGAGCTTAATCCTAAGTGAAATCTCCAGCTGACAGAAGAAAGTACTAAGCTTGAGGATAGTTAAAGAGCTTGCATAAAAGTAGGAAGCAGAGTCTGAATTTATTCTAGGAAGGCCTGAGAGTTGCAAAGTGGATGTGGGCCACTGGCCATCCCACACCTCCTAGTGCATTAACTACTCCGGGTATTTTGTCCATTTAGTCAATTTTCACATGTTGCCATCAGACTAAGATCATGGCTCAGTGATAGTTTTGAGTTGTATATATATATACGTTACATATATTTGGTTTATTCGATTAGATTTGACCAAAAATCTAACCAAAGATTAGATTTGACCTCTGATTTTAGCTAATATTAAATTCTCTTGATTTCAGATAATATTATAGAGTATATTATTGATTTTTCCAAGTTTGGGATTATGTAAAATATTAGTGGATGTTGCATGTTTGGGAGTAGGGAAGGCACAGGATCATGACAATTAACCTACTATCAGTTCAGTTCAGTCACTCAGTCCTGTCGGACTGTTTGCGACCCCATGAACCGCAGCACGCCAGGCCTCCCTGTCCATCACCAACTTCCGGAGCTTACCCAAACCCATGCCCATTGAGTCGGTGATGCCATCCAACCATCTCATCCTCTGTCGTTCCCTTCTCCTCCTTCCCTTAGTCTTTCCCAGCATCAGGGTCTTTTCCAAATGAGTCAGCTCTTCGCATCAGGTGGCCAAAGTATTGGAGTTTCAGTTTCAACATCAGTCCTTCCAATGAACACTCAGGACTGATCTCCTTTAGGATGGACTGGTTGGATCTCCTCACAGTCTGAGGGACTCTCAAGAGTCTTCTCCAACACCACAGTTCAAAAGCATCAAATTTTCAGCACTCAGCTTTCTTTATAGCCCAACTCTCACATCCATACATGACTACTGGAAAAACCATAGTCTTGAGTAGATGGACCTTTGTTGGCAAAGTAATGTCTCTGCTTTTTGATATGCTGTCTAGGTTGGTTATAACTTTCCTTCCAAGGGGTAAGTGTCTTTTAATTTCATGGCTGCAGTCACCATCTGCAGTGATTTGGGAGCCCAAGAAAATAAAGGCAGCTGCCGTTTCCACTGTTTCCCCATCTGTTTGCCATAAAGTGATGGGACTGGATGTCATGATCTTTGTTTTCTGAAGGTTGAGCTTTGAGCCAACTTTTTAACTCTCTTCTTTCACTTTCATTAAGAGGCTCTTTAGGTTCTTCTTCACTTTCTGCCATAAGGGTGGTGCATCTCTGAGTTATTGATATTTCTCCCGGCAATCTTGATTCCAGCTTGTGCTTCTTCCAGCCCAGCATTTTGCATGATGTATTCTGCATATAAGTTAAATAAGCAGAGTGACAATATACAGCCTTGACAGACTCCTTTTCCTATTTGGAACCCGTCTGTTGTTCCATGTCCAGTTCTAACTGTTGCTCCCTGACCTGCATACAGATTTCTCAAGAGGCAGGTCAGGTGGTCTGGTATGCCCATCTCTTTCAGAATTTTCCACAGTTTATTGTGATCCACATAGTCAAAGGCTTTGGCATAGTCAATAAAGCAGAAATAGATGTTTTTCTGGAACTGTCTTGCTTTTTTGAAGATCCAGCAGATGTTGGCAATTTGATCTCTGGTTCCTCTGCCTTTTCTAAAACCAGCTTGAAATCTGGCAGTTCATGGTTCATGTATTGCTGAAGCCTGACTTGGAGAATTTTGAACATTACTTTATTAGCGTGTGGGATGACCTACTATAGTGCTAGCTTTTCATGGCCATCTGCTTAGCAGCAAGTGATTGAGCACAGAAACTGGTTCCCATCAGTGCATGGTGCATAGCTTGTAGCCAGTTCTATCTTGAGCTAGTGACGGCATAAAAAAGTTGCATACCCCTTCCTCCACCC
This sequence comes from Bison bison bison, assembly GCF_000754665.1. Lineage (NCBI taxonomy): Eukaryota > Metazoa > Chordata > Mammalia > Artiodactyla > Bovidae > Bison > Bison bison. Next base: position 12,974 of record NW_011491881.1, on the reverse strand, counting down.
CTTTCTCTGTTCCCTCCTCTCTTTTGCTATTGAATAGGTAATACATACACTGGCGGCGGAGAAATGGAATATTGCCGGCTGTATCAGAAAACAGTCACAGTCATCAGCGATTGCAGCACAGGTGAGCTGGTGAGCCCTGAGGGAACTCAGCATGAGAAAACACAGGATACTGGCCCCAGAGAGCTGAGACGCATATCAAAGGGAGGATTTCAAAGAGCCCAGACTCTTACATCTTCCCATAGGTAGAAAAGCACTAAATTCCTTAAGACACCTAGTTTTCTTTTACTAACAGTAATCTTTTATTTCTAGTACCTGCCTTTTGTTGCAAAACTCCTATATATCCTAGCTTCCATTTCACCTTCTTGAAGCAGTTTTCTCAGCGTTACTTGAGGTGCTGCTCTGGAGCTCTAATTTGTTGGCCTGTCCTCTGAAGAAAACACAATGCTTAACTTTTAGGTTAAGATCATGGCATCCGGTCCCACCACTTCATGGCAAATAGATGGGGAAACAGTGGAAACAGAATCAGATTTTATTTTTTGGGGCTCCAAAATCACTGCAGATGGTGATTGCAGCCATGAAATTAAAAGACGCTTACTCCTTGGAAGGAAAGTTATGACCAACCTAGACAGCATATTAAAAGGAAAGGCATTACTTTGCCAACAAAGATCTGTCTAGTCAAGGCTATGGTTTTTCCAGTGGTCATATATTGATGTGAAAGTTGGACTATAAAGAAAGCTGAGCACCGAAGAATTGATACTTTTGAACTGTGGTGTTGGAGAAGACTCTTGAGAGTCCCTTGGACTGCAAGGAGATCCAACCAGTCCATCCTAAAGGAGATCAGTTCTGGGTGTTCATTGGAAAGACTAATGTTGAAACTGAAACTCCAATACTTTGGCCACCTCATGCAAAGAGCTGACTCATTGGAAAAGACCCTGATGCTGGGAAAGATTGAGGGCAGGAGGAGAAGGGGACAACAGAGGATAAGGTGGTTGGATG
>NW_011491881.1:7316-11878 GCF_000754665.1 Bison bison bison | reverse complement strand
CGGGAGTTGGTGATGGACAGGGAGGCTTGGCGTGCTGCGATACATGGGGCTGCAAAGAATCGGACACGACTGAGCGACTGAACTGAACTGAACTTTTAGGTGGTGAATATATTTTTTTAGTCGACAATACAAAACTAAAAACAGTAACAGTACAAGGCACATAATAATCTCCCTCCCATTCCAGTTTCTTAGGCAATACAGTTTGTTTCCTCTCAGAGATATTGCATGCATGCATATTTCAGCATATGTGTGTATATATTATTCTTTTTTAAATATCAGAAAATTATACATTTTGTAACTTGATTCTTTCAGTTAATTCCTCTGTATACACTTTCATTTATTTAATTCCTTGTTGATAAATGTTGTTTCCATTTTTTGGATGACAAGTAATACCGCATGAATATGCTTGTATTGATACATATCTTATTTCATACATATATGAGTATACTGATAGAATAAATTCCTAAAGTGAAATTGCTGGGTTTAGGATAGATAGATGAAAAAAAAGAATTAGTTATAGCTTTGGTACCACAAAAGAATTATGTAACATATATAAACTCTAAAGCGTAATTGTGTCATAATCAACACTTATGATTTTTACGTTTTTATGACAGCTTGATGACACACTATATGGTCTTAAACACTAATTGTTGTTTTGCTTGTATTTATTTTCCTTTAGAACATTTATCCTTTAGGTTATAACATTATTTTATTTTTAATTGACTGAATATGTGTTTTCTCTTAATTAATTAATAAGGCAACATATATTAGTTACATTCAATACATTGCTTCACGAAACATTAAGTTCCCAAAGTTAAACTTTAAACTGTAAATGCAGGATGGGGCTTCCCTAGTAGCTTAGCTGGTAAAGAATATGCCTGCAATGCGGGAGACCTGGGTTGGATCCCTGGGTTGGGAAGATCCCCTGAAGAAGGAAATGGCAACCCACTCCAGTATTCTTGCCTGCAGAATCCCCATGGACAGAGGAGCCTGGCGGGCTACAGTCCATGGGGTCACCAAGAGTCAGACACGACTGAGCACAGCACAGCATGCAACAGGATGAGCTATCAGAGGGCTCTCAAATGTCTTATTTGCTGTTGAAAATCTTCAAGTGACCCCTTGCAGCACGTAGATTGGGCTTCATTTATTTAGAAAACAAATATACTCTGAATTTCAAAGTAGCTAATCTCTTTCTCTGCTTCTCTGTGTACTTTTGCTTGTTTTGAAGAATTATGAAGAGTAGCATACCCTCTGTAGTCTCCCTGGCCTTGTTTTCTTTCGCTCAGCTGGTATGTGGCATGTCCATCCATATCGTTGCTTGCAGGTATAATTCAACCATGTTTATTGCTGATGCTGTTCTACAGTTTAGTTATCTATGTCCCTATTACTGAAAGGTATTTGGGTTGTTTTAGTTTGGCATGTCCATTTTTCATTTTGACAAATATTTTCCAAATGGTCATTCTTTGAGATTAGACAGACTTTCCCTATAGCCATTATTAAACAAGAATTTACAGATGTATTTTGATTGAGTTTGGTTGGCATTTCTTTTTATTTATGTCTATCTGAGTCTTCCTTGCTGCATGGACTTATCTCTAGTTTCTGCTAGTGGGGACTTCTCTCTTAGTTGCAGTACACGGGCTTCTCATTGCAGTGGCTTCTCTTGTTGCAGAACAGAGGCTATAGGGCCAGCAGGCTTTGGTAGCTGTGGCATATAGGTCCAGTAGCTGTGTCTCCCGGGCTCTAGAGCACAGGTTCAATAGTTGCGGCAAACGGGCTTAGCTGCTCCGCGGCATGTGGGATCTTCTCGGACCAGGGATTGAACCATGTCTCCTGCATTGGCAGGCAGATTTTTCATCACTGAGCCACCAGAGAAGCCTTCTGATTGGAATTTCTGAAGCAATATTCCTGATCTCAAGGCAGTTTTACAAACTGTTTCATGAGTGTTTTGAAAGAGATGGGAAAGAGGCTTCTGCTCCAAGGAGTCCCAGTAGGGACAGTGACATGCAATAGACCACCTGGTCAGCTAGGGCCAAGCTGGGAGGCTATGGATGTCAGAGACATTTGTTTTAAAACCTGCCAAAGTTTCCACAGCATGATCTTTGAACTTGGCTAGTTTTCTGAATTTGTTAGAGGGGCAAAGGAAAAAAGATCTTTTTGCCTCTGAAAAAGTGCATTGTGACACAGAGGGAAAAAACAAGTCAGATGGACACTGTGGTGAGAAGCAAGGAGGAGTCAGTTCCCAAGAAGAACCTATAGACAGCAAGGGACACCAGGGTGTTTGGGACAGCCCCTCCCCCAGACTTAGGCTAGGAGGGAATTTCACGTAAGAAGGGAGGAGGGCAAAGAGAGATCAGAGTCCAGATTTGTTATTCTCGTTCCTTGAAAGGACTGAATTTCTCGGAATCCAGATCCTATCTGGGGAGGGAATCACTTGAAGTAGTTTTTCCTGGGAAAATCTGTGGCTTGCCCTAGAGTAACTCAAGGCTGTAAAATCCCCAGCTCCAGTGGGCAGTTTTTCTACCGCTCTGGGGAATTGCCTCGCAGTGCTGTCTTTTATTACTCAGAGTCCTGGTAGAGCAGCTCTCTCCCAGGGTGCAGTCTTCCTCCAGGCTCTGAGTCCTGCACTCTCCACTGCTCTTTGTTTACCTCTGCCCAGGCAGGGGCTGCCACATGCATCCAAAGGCTCCTTGCATCCTCTGCTTTCCTTTATCTATTTATTCCCTCAGCTCGTACTTTTCCTGTAATAAAAAGGTATGCAAGGGCATATACTCCCCGCCCTTCTTTCCACTGAAGCACAACATGAGACGATGAGGACTGTAGAAATAGAGGTTTGCATTTGAACCCTTACTTGTTGTTGTTTAGTCTCTCAATTGTGTTCTGCTCTTTGCGACCCTATGGACTGTACCCGCCAGGCTCCTCTGTCCATGGGATTTCCCAGGCAAGAATACTGGAGTGGGTTGCCATTTCCTTCTCCAGGGAATCTTCCCCACTTTCATTGGCAGGTGAATTCTTTACCACTGAGCCACCAGGGAAGCCTGTGGAACCCTTACTTACCAGCTAGCACTAATATGACTGTGGGTAAGTTAGCATCCTGTTTATCCATAAAGGTACTACTACTTCAGAATCCTAAATTACTTAATGAGGTACCATTTAATAAAACCTTGTGCAGTTCCTGTAGTGTAATTGGTACTCACTAAGTGTTATTTTCCTATTAATATTCACTTACTTATTCATTCATTTATTGATTTACTCATACATTTGGCAAATATTTAGTAAGAATGGAGTGTCAGACAGCCTGGGAAGTGTTGAAGATACAAGTTAAGACTTAGCCATGGCCCTCAAGAGTCTCATTGATTACTGAGGGGGAAGGACAAGTACACCGATGACATTATTTCTAGAGAAACATGCTCTGGGAAGTTTGCTGAAGGCGTATAGGAGGACAGAAAATGGGCATGTAACCCAGCATAGGATGGAAGAGAGTCAGGGAGGTCTTCCTGGAGGGGACGCTGCTTCTGTTGTATATTCTTATAAATCCATGGTGTTGGGGGTAGAGTTAAAGGGAAAGCCATGTTCAATGATCTGGTGGTGGAGAGCCTGGCATGTTCAAAAATACACAGGGAATTCAGGACCCTGTGCATGGAAAGAAGTGGCTAGACATACAGATCTGCAGCTCAGGGTGGGACTATGGATACAGATGTGAAGTGTGTCAGCAGACAAATAACACCCCTGGGAAATATTCCTGGGATCCTCCTCCCCCTGAGAATGTAAACATTGGCACCAAGGTGGTATAGGTGCCAATATTTACACTCCCAGGGCAGAAAGGCAAAGCAGAAAGGGTATGAAAAAAGAATGATTTAATTTAAAGGAGCTTAACCATCTATTCTCCCACTTCTCTTTCCAATAATGATGTGGAGACCTAAGAAATTGAGGGATGCAAACAAAATGTGAAAACTGAAAGCTGTTTCCTCAAGTCTGCTTTGTACAGCTTTTTCTTTCTCTCTCCAGACCCAACACCCATCCTTGTCCTGCTAGAGGAGTTTCACTTTTTCTATCACTCTCAACTTGATCTGATGTTTATTGCCTGGCCACTGATGATGTTTCAGAGTTCTCAAATCTTATTGGACAGTGGGTGCAGGGTACTCCTTTTCTACTGTGGGGTAGCCGGGAGGTCACAATCATGTTTTCTAAACAGAGAGATTCTTGGAACCTGCAGAAATATCTAAAGGGAGAAGAGCAGGTCAGGGCTTTCAGTCTGTTCCATCAGGTTGCATTCTTCCCTTTCCATATTCATTCTGTTTATAAAAAAGTTTGTCCGCCCCACAAAGTATATTTAAATTATAATTAGTTTTACCAACTTTATTAACTATCTAATAAGAGCTTCAGTTAAAAGAACATTATTTATGTTAAGCCTATTGAAGTATTGGAATGAGTTCCTGGGTCCCATTACTTGTGTAGACACTTCTGCAAAGCCAAGTTCTCTAGGCTGGAAACTCCTGAAATAAAATGCTATCATGTGAAATTTATCAGTGAATGAAGGGACAGTAAATTTTCACTGAAAACAC
>NW_011491881.1:2433-6543 GCF_000754665.1 Bison bison bison | reverse complement strand
CAGCTTCACACATTCTGCTAGGCTAGGGTTAACAGGCTCACATCACTCATGGCAACTCTCACGGTCCTCTCCCGGGCACCTCTGTTCTCAGGAAGTTCTCTGACTAATGGCGAGGGGGCTCTTAAAAGCTAAGGGAAGGACCACAGGAGTTAAAGGTCTTTAAGCTAGTGAAGGTCAGAGCTGCGGGCTAGGAAGTCACAAGTCAGGATTGGGAGTGGTGGGTTGTAAATCAGGGGAAAATTCTCAACAGAGAAAGACCATCCCATGTTTGGAACAGGGAGGACAAATGGGTTGATTGTGGGGCCAAGTGCCTAATCATAAGGCACTTTTGTTTACTGACTCCCCAGTAGCAAAAGTGAAAGTAACTTGAGGAGGTTTGATAACAAAGGGTAGAGAAAAACTTGAAAACCACCGTACCTTGAAAACCAGGCAGGGGATTTCCAATTTAGCTGCTTATATAAACTGGAGGCGAGGTCCTTTGCTCTGTCTTCTGATTCTGCTCCTCTGATTGCAGACATGGCCACTGTGGTCGATGTGAGTTGGGATTTGATACTGAGGGTGGAGAAAGGGAGAGGACCTCTGAGTCATGGGAGAGAATCGGGAATGGATGAGGGACAGTGCTGGGAAGTGAAGGGGGTGCTGCTGGAAAGGCATCTGGAAGGGGAGGAGATAGGCATTGTTACTTACTGAATGTGAAGAAAGTTTCCATGAAGAGAACCAGGTCGCTTGGCTCCTGAGTTCTCTTGCATTGAGACCTTGCACTGGTCACACTTAGGGGTACGTGGTAGGAAGTGGGAGTGGGCTTTGTGCTCAGCAGGGCTGGCAAGACTTGAAACTATGGGAATATTTTCTTGATCCTTTTCTGTCTTATCCTGTTTAGACCTCCAGGGCTCTTAAACTTGAGCTTTCTTCTTTTACCAAAAGAGAGGTCTACAGAATTCATTTATTCTAAGTTGTTAATGCCTGTGTAAGACTATATGCTCTACAAAAGGAACTTGGAATGAGGCTAATGCTTAGCATAGAAGCGTGTGAATTCAGTGAAGAAATGTCTGTGGCATCTAGTTTGGGAAGATATTTTGAATGAAGCCTGAAAGAGGTCTTCCAAGACTTTCAGGTGATAGCACAGGAGTGAGATTCCTTGTGTTCATATTATTGAAATAAGACTCAGATGTAGTCCCTACTTTCTGTGAGTGGGACCCCGATTCAATTAAAGGAGGGATCATATTCTACAACAGGTGGATATAAGAACACAGGAAACAGATGAACAGGTGATATTGAACATAGCTTCACTACAATGTGTGAGTTATTATTTAAAGCATTAAGAAAGAAACTAACAATACAGAAAAGATGTGTCTTAAACAGAATTTCCTTCTAAAGAAGTCATAGTCACAGAGGACAGCCATGTGAGTATTCCATTAGGCTGTCAGGTCTTGGGAATTCTGTTTGAGAGCTGTTTTTCAAATCTGGTGTACATCTTTGGATGCTTTCTAGGTGTATTTAGTTTTTGACATTTGACAACATTTATCTGGAGAGGAGACAGGTAAAAAAGATAGGAAATTATCAATAACATTTTGCAATGGATAAGAGGACAAAGGGATAAAACTGGTTTTCTTGCATTATAACCTGGAAATTTCAAAAACAAGTTTCAAACAAGGGAGGGGCACAGCTTGTAAAGGATCTGGAGGACCAGATAGGCAGAGAGGGGTGGGAGCAATGGAGGAGGGGGTACAAAGGGTATAGATGAGTGCAGTCATAGGCAACTCTCTCTTGGCCACTTTTGTCCAGGTGACTGTCCATTCTGAGAAATGGAAACCGATGACCTTCCCTGCCCATCCGGGAGACAGAGTGAATAAGATCAAGGAACATGTGCGCTCTAAGACCAGGGTTCCCGTGCAGGACCAGGTCCTCCAGCTGGGCTCAAAGACCCTAAAGCCACAGAGAACTCTGTCATCGTATGGCATCGACAAGGAGACGACCATCCACCTCACCCTGAAGGTGGTGAAGCCCAGTGATGAGGAGCTGCCCTTGGTTTTGGTGGAGCCTGGTGAGGGGGGGCAGAGGCATGAGCTCCAGGTGCGAAGGTCCAGCTTAGTGACCCAGGTGAAGGAGATGATCAAGATGAAGACCGCTATACCCCCTAAGAATCAGATTGTGAACTGCAATGGAAAGAAACTGGAAGATGGGAAGATCATGGGAGATTATGGCATCAAAAAGGGCCATTTACTCTTCCTGACATATCCCTGCATTGGCGGATGATGACCCTGCAGATGGAATGATAGCAGAAACGAAAGAGCTCATTTCCTTTTACTTCTTACTCACTAATCACACCCTCTGAAAATCTCCCAAAATTAATGTGAAAGATAAATAGAAAGAGAAGATTTAGGTTGGGCTGGTGAAGAATGTTGTAGAACATTTCCAATTCATTGATTCTTTCATTTTCACATGATTGAATAATTGCAAAATTGCATATAATACATTATATGTTGATATGTTAGAATATATTGGAATTTGAACACCTCTTAGAGGTAACATTCAAAGCCAGCTTGCAGTTTAATCCTGAATTGGTTCTGACTCATAGAAAAACTCCTATTTCCTTTCCCAATCAACAAAAGTACATTTTAGGTTGTGATCCATGTTCTTCTAATTACTGTGTTTGCATCTATTTTTAGTGCAGTGCTTCTTCTATCATATCACTCAAAAATTGTTGAGCTACATTTACTTTCTACTTATAGAGAATAGTGAAATGCTTTATTATTGAACTATTTACTGTGATGATTCCAATCTTATTAATAAATAATTTAGAAATTCAATCAAACGACTTCCCCTCGCCTTATTTAAAGCTATTTGTTATGAAGTGAAACTTGGCACCATGCCCCTTTCTACTCTCTGTTTCTCACACTCTTATTAAACCATTCTTATTTCTGGGGATGATGGTGGTCATGGCAAGATATTCATGGTGGGATCTAGAGATTTTATGCCTCTAGTGGGGGCTCCTTGGGAGTAGATGTACTTTAGGTGGGAACAGATTTTCAGAAAATTGAGTGATTGTGGAGCAGTCTCTGTCCTGACTGCCTAGGGCTCTAGCAGGTCTTCTCTGGGTTGGATGGGGGCTGAGGATTGGTTTCTGGGTTGACCCCAACATTCTGCCCACATTCTGGCTAGCGGAGTGTTCCCCTCTCTGCTTCCTCCATCTCTCTCCCTTCCTTTACTCCTATGTCTCACCACCTTAGGTCTCCTTCCCAATCACCTATATGTTTTTCTTGCAGCCTGAAACATGTCCACCCTCTTCCCCACTAGTCTCTTCTCTTGTTTATAACTGTCTCAAGAACCACTTCCTGCAGAAGCCTTTCTGAACTTAATGCACTCAGCACAAACCGCACTTACAGGTGTTGCTCAGTATAATTATGGGTCAAGTTCTCTGGGGTGGGCACTATTTAACTGGGTAGGAGGGCGTTTGTTTGCACTGATTCCCTGCAATGAGAGACCATGTCTTCTTTTTTTGGATGGAATCTCCCGCAGGGCTGAGTCTATGATTTTATTGTCACTTAGGGATATGTCTGATGACAGACACCATGGGGTCTTCCATGGCCTCCTCCACTAGACTGGGATCTTCATACATCTTCTTACCAGCATACGGACTCTTGACTTGGGGATATGGTAAGCTTGAAGATGGGAAAGGTCCTCCCCAAATCTCACTTTCTTATTTTCATCAGCTTTGGAGAAAGCCCAAGGGCCATTTTCCCCTCACTAAACCTGCACAGTTAAAGGACATGGGGGGTTTTCCCTATAGCACAAGAACCTTTCCTGATGGGAGGAAGGGACCTCCCCATTAATCATGGGTTTCTTAAGGACAAGTCTTACGGATTCATGTAGAGAAATGAACAGCCTGAAGGCTAAACCCTTTCTTTCCACTGGGCATTCCCATCCTTGGGCCCTGGGGTAACACTCCCCTCCTTCCCTCCCCAATTGACTCACTGTGCATCTTGTCCTCTCCCCACAGCCCCCAGGAGCCTCCTCGCTGCCCCCTTCACTTCCTTATTCCTGAGGGTGTAGATGAGTGGGTTGAGGGCGGGTGTGACTACAGTGTAGAAAAGAGAAATGAACTTGCCC
>NW_011491881.1:0-1515 GCF_000754665.1 Bison bison bison | reverse complement strand
CAGTGCTAAGTTGCCCATCAGAGTCAGGAGGTAGCAGAGGAGGACGAGGACGAAGAGGACAGGCTGCAGGGAGGGCCAGTCGGAGAAGCCCAGCAGGAGGAAGCGCTCCTCTGTGCTGTGGTTGCCCTGAAGAGGGAAACTCGCAGGTTTGGAAGGACGATACACAGGGCGATGTGTCCCTTACAAGCAAAGGAAAACCCGGACCATGGGAGTGGGGAGGGGGAACAGATGGCAGGCAGCACACACATGCTTAGGTGTCCACTGGAGCTCATTTACAGATCTGAACCTTTAGATTAGGAAGGCAGCCATATATTAGTATGCTCTAGTTATATATTTACCAGAAAATTCTATGAGGAAATAGAATCTCCCTCCTAGAGATGAACAGACTTGGGGCTCAGTAAGGTAAAGCATCCCAAGGTCATAGATAAGTGAGTGCCCCTGTGGAAGTGTATTCAGGACTGTTTGATTTCCAAAATCAGTGTTTTATCAGTGGCTTTCCTGCCAGAAGGAGAAACTTTAATTTGTGGTGAATCTCTCTTCTAGGCTGTGTGCAATGTACATGTCACTCCTGCTTACCAGCTACTGTGATGAGCGTGAACAACACAGATGGACACATATGTACCAGCCTTTAAATCCAGAGTCATCTGGGTAGAGAAAGACCACTAGCCAGGAGACCTGGGTTTCACCTAGTAGAACTCCCTTTTGTTAATGATTTGATATGGGGACGTCATTTCATTTCTTTCCACCTCAATTTTTTTTCATGTGTGAACCATTGAGTAAGAACTAAATGACATCTGAAGTTCCTGTACTACCTTCCTGGCTCTCATTTTAATAAATATTTTTTTCACTTTAATAACTATTTTTCAAGCAAAGTAAAAGTGGATGCAAAAGTCTTAATCCTTGAGGTAATGCCGAATCAAATTTCTAACAGTACAGAAACCATCATGGTTGATGTGATGGATAAAAGTCACATAGAAAGCTTCCTACTGCATGGTCTCTGACAGGTTATCATTGTAAGGATAACTTATTTTAAAAATCATATTTGCTGTTCTTAAATTATAATCCTGTATTTTTTATTGTTCAGAAAAGAACCTTCTTCCCCCCTAATACAACATTGTATTTGTATGGTTCTCTCATTTATCTTCTTTAAGCAGAACAAGTATTAATGTTTTGATTTACAATAAGGGTTTGGGGGACTTCCCTGGTGGTCCAGGGGCTAAGACTCAGCACTCCCAATGCAGAGACACTTTGTTGAATCCCTTGTCAGGGAACCAGATCCCACGTGCCACACCTAACAGTTCCCAGGACACAACGAAAGAGTCCTGCATGCCTCAGTGAAGATGCTTTATGCTACAACCAAGACCCGGCACAGCCAAATACTGATAAATAAATAAAAATAATTAAAAAAAAAACCACAAGGATTTGGGAGTCAGACTGCCCCTGTTGCATTCTTGCTTCTCTCATTTCTTACCCGAGCAACCTTGGCCACTGTTGTTTAACCTCTCTGTGCCTCAG
>NW_011491880.1:14723-15662 GCF_000754665.1 Bison bison bison | reverse complement strand
GGCGTGCTGTGATTCATGGGGTTGCAAACAGTCGGACACAACTGAGCGACTGAACTGAACTGAGACATGAAAAGTCCTAGCCAAAGGCTTCCAGAATCATAATTTTTCCTTTCATGGCTGAATGAATGGATGAGTGAATGAATGAAGTCAAAAATCACTAATGCCCTTAGCCTTGCTCTAAATAGAAGTTTTGCCGTTTATGAAATTTTGGCCCACAAATTTTGATAGAAAACTAAGTACCAGAAAATTAAAAAGCATACTGACTCTGCTGACATGAACAGGAGGAGTGAGTGGTGGTCCCTCTGGATTAAGGAACAAACGGACCCAAGGACAGTTATGGGAATCCAACCTGCTCACCAACAGAATGACCTCACCAATAGTCTGTGTTTCCCTTACTCTTTCTCCTGTCTTACTGCAAATCTTTTGTGAAGTATCATGTTATCAGTGTACAGCTCAATGAATTTCTACAAAGTAAACTCATACGTTCTTCAGTACTGAGGTGAAGATACATTTTGATGTATTAGTCATTCTGATGGGTATATTACAATCTCAGAGTGGTTTGAATTTACATTTCCTGGATGACCAAGGTTGTTGAACACCTTTTCCTGTACGTGTTGACTTCCTCCTTTCGATCACTGGCCCATTCCTTCCTCCCTTATTTCTCTCTCAAAGTCCTCCCTTTTCTTTAAGAGCCAGTCGCCCAAGCACAGGGAGAGGGGCTTTTTTGGAGTTTACCAAAGGCAACTGCATCCCCCTCTGCCCATGTCCTTGCTCTCTTATGGTCTCCAAGTGCCACAGACATCGAATGTCACTGCCCCAACACAGACGGGCCCCAGCAGGGATTTTGTACATGTGGATAGGAATGCAGTTTCCGTATTCAGGCCTTGCCCGGTCTGCCTACCTTGCAGAATTATTTTTCATTACATAAGACTCTGCAAA
>NW_011491880.1:13234-14623 GCF_000754665.1 Bison bison bison | reverse complement strand
AAAGGCCTTGAGTTGCCGAGAGGAAATGTGCTGCACAAAATGCAAAATAACAAAAGCATTGCTAGCAAAGAATGGGAGGAAATCCATCACGCCCTTGTCAGTGGAAGGCTGCTGGCAGACTCATCCCCACCTTAACCTAAAAAGCAAGCTCTGCAGGCTCTAGACAGCCTCCTGGCCCCCCGCCTGGCCAAACACTCAATAATTCGCCTATCAATTAAGCCTGAGGAGAAGGCTATGAGAAGCTGGAGGAGACAGGATGTGAGCAAGAGCGAGGGAGAAAGGCAGGCAGTTGAGCAGAAATTGCTGGTTTGTCTAAGGCCTCTCGGATTAACCTTATCCTGGCTCTCCCAAACGACTAAGAACTGCTCAGTCTGTCCATCCATGAAATGGGCCTAACTGAACCAAATAGTACTTCTACTTTGCAGACATCAAAAACATAACTTTCATAAAAGCTTAAATCACTTGCAGTTACAGAAAGCAGCAAGGAGGCAAAACCAAGACGCTTAGCTGAATCTAACCCTAAGAAAACATCAAGCAAACCCAAATTGAGTGACATTTTGCAAAATGGTCCTGTACTTTTCAAAACTGTCAGCATCAGTAACATCAAAGGTCAGGCTAAGGAGAGCTGGTTCAGGCTGAAAGGGAATGAAGTAACCAGGCAACCAGAGATCATATGTGATCCTGGATTAAACTCTGGAGCAGAAAAACTACTAAAAGGGACATTTCAGGACAACTATTGAAATTTGAATATGTGCTCTGTATTAGATAATAGTATTGCATTGATGTTAAATTTCCTGAATGTGATCATTGTACTGGGATGATGTAAGCAAATGTCTTTGTTCTTTGGAGAATCACACTCAAGATTTAGGAGTCAAGGACCCAATGTCTGTAACTGACTGAAATTATTCCATCAAAATAATCAGTGTGTGTGTAGAGAGAGAGAGAGACAGAAAATAGCAGAATGTCAACAATGGGTGAATCTGGGTGAAGTGTATATGGAAGTCTGTGGCTTTATTCCTGCAATTTCAATTTTCAAACTAAAATTTTGAAAAATATACATACGAGATGCTCAGGCCAGATTTAACAGTGGATCCCAGGTCGGCACAAGAAGACTGTGATTTCAGAGGGATGATGGCGGGGAGGTGTAAGTCCGCGAAACAGGTGAATCTGATGGGTTCCCTAGCCTCCAACCTGCTAAACAAACCCGAATCTAACTCACATGTCCACCTTCAAGAAGGGAGATTTCATTCACAATTCATGGCAAAATCTTCACCATTCTAGAAACAGGTTTTGTGGATGGAGTCATGTGTTCCACTGCTGTGTAAGCTAATTCTGTTAGGGGCTTCCTTCCTCTTAGGAATGCAACCCTGGAAACCGTCCTGACCTTCA
>NW_011491880.1:9616-11119 GCF_000754665.1 Bison bison bison | reverse complement strand
GGTCCAGTGGAGTTTTTCCAGTAATTTGGGGAAACAGGAAAGTCTACCCCGAGATCTGGACTTAACCTAGAGGAAGGAATAAGGAAACAAAATAGCGGTACTCATATTATTTGCCCTGTTACTGAACAGCATCTCTCATGATACCCAGCAGATAGGTGAGGTAGCAGATTCAAGCTGGCCACTTCTGGTTTCACACTCCTCCCATTGAGAGAAGAGAGTCTAGGCTCCCATCCCAACCCCTCTGATCTGGGTGGCCTCTGTGACTTCTTTGATGAATAGAATACGGCAGAAGGGAAATATGCCACTTTGGGTGCTTAGGCCTCAAGCAATTGGCAGCACTTCCTGTCTCTTGGAACACTCACTCTTATAGCCGCCATGTGCAAAGTCATACTCATCTACTGGAGAGACCCTGAGTGACATAAAGAGGGAGTTCAGCTCAGTAACCCAAGCCTTCTAGCCTTTCCTGCCCAGGTACCTGACTTGGTCCACCTTGACCTTCCAGACCAACCAGGCTGCCAGCAAATACCACTGAGTAATCGCAGCCATGTGACAAGGAGCAAAAGAATCGCCCAGCCAAGCCCTATGTGAATTCTGACCCCCAAAGTTGTGAGATATAATAAAATGTTTTTCTTGGGAAGCCACTAGGTTTGGGGACTATTATCCAGCAATAGATCACAGGAATAGTAGGCAATGAAGAAACGCTTCCTGAATGAAAAAGCGAAGGAAGGGTAGGAAGGGAGGTCGCCCAGAGGAGATGAGGGAGAAAAAGGCAAGTCCCAGTTCTCAGGAGGCTGTACTGGGGCTGAGTAAATGTCAGGTACTTGCCATGCTCATAGCCCCATTTTCAGGAGAGCCAGGTTCCTTTTGCATTTAACTCTGTTGTCTTGTTACCATTGACCGGGTCAGGATTCAGCACCCCAGGAAAGACAGGAGATACCCTGGCTTGAGAACTCTGTCTGCCCCAAGCAAGGCTGGTGGGTCCATGCAGTGTAGTGTGGAGCCCACCCGATCAGACCAAGGTGTCCAGATCCAGTTCTGGGCACCTTGAGAGCAAGCAGTGGAAGCCAAGACAAGTTGGGTCTCAAGAACGGAGGTGGCCCCAGAATCTGGAACACCCAAGGACAAGACAGATGACAAATGTGGCCTCTGCTGTGGCTATTTCCAGAACCAAGGCAGCAGCCCTCCAGGGGCTCTCATAAACTCTCACACCTGTGTTAGCCTCTGCATCTCATTCTGCCTTGCAACCCAAGAACACCTAACAGGACGGAAAAAATCAAGTGAATAGCATGTCTGCGTGCATATGCTTCGAGCCTCGCCACTGGCTCAGCAGTAAAGAATCTGCCTGCCAATACAGGAGACGCAGGAGATGCAGGTCTGATCCCTTGACCGGGAAGATCGCCTGGAAGAGGAAATGGCGGCTCACTCCAGTATTCTTGCCTGAAGAATCCCATTGACAGAGGAGCCTGGCAGGTTACAGTCCGTGGGGTTGCAAAGAATTGGACA
>NW_011491880.1:8630-9516 GCF_000754665.1 Bison bison bison | reverse complement strand
CCCTAAGAGTTCAGAGATAGAGTATCCTGGATGAAACTGGAACCCTTGGATTCTAGGCCCTTCTCTGCCACTAGTTAACTCCATGACCTAATCTCTCCCAGCTTTCTTAACTATTAAATTAGGGACTGTACTAGGGACTGTAGCATCAGGATGCTCTCAGGTGTTTCCAATAAAAAGCATTTCACATAGAACAAGCAGCCCAGAGGTAGGTGGTCTGAGATTTGATGGCCAGATAGGTAGAGAGATCTTGGGTCCTTGACGACCTTTCTGTTTGATCATTTCCTCACAGTCACAAAATAACTGCTGCTGCTCCAGTATCTTATATCCTTACAAACAGCATCCAAAAGCAGGAAGAACGTTGGATGGGTGATGGTGGCAACAATCTCCTTAAACATTTCTCTTTTCTTGAAGAGAAAAAGACTTCTGAGAAACCTGCCACCAGGATCCCTGTTAAGTTCTATTGGGCAGGAAAGGGACTCCCTAAACTAAATCATCAAGAAGTAATGTTTGTAAAAACAACAACAACAACAAACCACCGTTTCCATAGGATCCAACTATCTCACTCCTGGGCACATATCCAGAAAAGACAAAAACTCTAATTTGAAAAGATACAGGCACCCTTATGTTCATAGCAGCACTGTTTACAATAGCCAAGACAAGGAAGCAACCTAAATGTCCATTGACAGAGGAACGGATAAAGAAGATGTGGTACACACATACAATGGAATACTACTCAGCCATAAAAAGGACCCAGTAATGCCATTTGCAGCAACATGGATGGACCCAGCGATCATCAAAGTGAAGCAAGCCAAACAGAACACATATCATATGATACTGCTTACATGTGGAATCTGAAAAATGATACAAATGAACTTATCTACAAAAC
>NW_011491880.1:5749-6226 GCF_000754665.1 Bison bison bison | reverse complement strand
TCTCCAGAGCATCTTCCCAACCCAGGAATTGAACCGGGGTCTCCTGCATTGCAGGTGGATTCTTTAGCAACTGAGCTATGAGGGAAGCCCTGTACCTTTCAGTAATTCGAGGAGGGTGAGGTCTTAGGGCCCCTCTCCATACCGTGCCACCAGGTTACTGTCAGAGGAAGTCTTTAAGCCAACTTCTGAACAAGCTACGCAAAGCAGCCGTATAACTGGTCCTGTAAATTCCATGACCTTCCAGCCCCCCATCCTTTACAAGCTCCAGCAGCGCCTCTCAGGAAAGTTTGCCCAAGGCAAATGCAAGGAAAGTCTTGCAGCGGGATTCTCTAACCTTCTAGTCTGACTCCAGGGGCACAAGATTCACCAATTCAGTCACTGGATGCTCGTAGGATCATTTAGGAATCAAGCCCGCGGGGCCATTCCTTCGAGAACCAACCACAGAGCGAACCGCATCTTCCCAGCCTGAGCCCTCCA
>NW_011491880.1:5256-5438 GCF_000754665.1 Bison bison bison | reverse complement strand
CTCAATTAGGGCAGTTTCGCTGATTGTAAACTTGCACTGGCCCGCCGGATTGGACGGCCTTTAAAATTTTGAAAACCTCTGGGATAGTTCCTGCGGGGAAGAGGGAAGAAAAGGGATGAGAGGAGGGATAGCGGGAAGAATGGGAGGAGATGAAACAGGAAAGGAGGCCAGGCTGGCCTCCG
>NW_011491880.1:4381-4923 GCF_000754665.1 Bison bison bison | reverse complement strand
GGATTCCCCGGGGGTTTTGTGTCAGAAATGTCTTCCCTCGCTGCCGCTCGAGCTGACAGGCTCCGGCTCCCGGCAGGCAGCTGCGAACACAGGCCAGGATGCCCCGCGTCACCGGGCCCAGAGCCCCAGGGCAACGGGGAAGGCGGTAATCCCATTCCCCCTCCCTTCTCAGGTGCAGATGACCGCAGTTGTCTGCAGGAACCGGCCGGAGGGAACCTCTTGGCCTCCTTCAGCGAGGGGTGGGGCCGTGCCCCGCTGAGTGGTGAATTCCTGACGCCTTCTGCCAGCAGGAGCCGGCCGCCAGCCTCCGTCCCTGCCTCTGCTCTGTGGGGGATTCAGCTCACTGGGTTGTTGTTGCAGGCTGTTGACGCCACTATTCTAAAGATGCTCCCGGAATAAGGTTATTCTGGTGTACTTGCTTACTGGCGGGAAGTTCTTTCTTGTGTCTGCCCTAAGTAACCCAGCACATTTAGCATTTCACATGCACCCAGAAAGTTCACAAATGAAAGCCTGCTGGAACCTTTGGGAGAAAAGGAAAATAT
>NW_011491880.1:0-790 GCF_000754665.1 Bison bison bison | reverse complement strand
TATGTGCCTATCCCTGGGCCAATCACCGAGGCCTGGGTGGATTTCTGGGCCCTAGAGGGACATCATGGTTGGAGGTAGTTCAGCTTAAAGATAATGTCAATTCCTGTGGGGCAAACAAGTTTCAGAACTTACCATTTACTCCTAAATCTAGAATAGGAGTTGAGATATGAATGTTGCAAAAGCCTTCAAAAGCATCGTTAGAGGAAAAGACAGGACAACGTAGAGATCTATAATTTTTTTCCCTGCTACACTTTAATTGCCCTTCGCTGGCATGCACTGCATAAATTAAGAGCTAGTTAATGCTGTAATGCGTAAAACAATTTCATGCATCTTAAATATTGCACTTGTACTTTAATTCCACATTAAGTGGTCCCCTGAAATTTTTAAATTTACAAAGTCACTGCTGTGCTACATGAAAAAGGTGCTAATTAAGTGTTAATCAGTAGCCAGATAACCTTCCCTGAACCCTACCCAAGGTCTCCAAAATGACCCATTGCCAGAGAATGTGATGTGATGGCCACAGAACAGAGAATGCAGACACGGACGTGAAAGGGTTTCTTAGCCACATCCCAGCCAATTAAGGCAGAGTTGCCTATTATGCAGTTCTAATTAAATGACATCCACTATAGTGGACACGAAGCTAATAATAATAATAGTATTTAATACAGGCAGGGCTTTTCATATTCAAAACACAGGGAAAACACTAGCTAATTAACAGGTAGGCATCCCTTTTGGGGAAAGGAGAGGCCTTCTTTTGAGTGGTCTGCTACAAATCCAATGGATGGATAAA
>NW_011491879.1:14648-15070 GCF_000754665.1 Bison bison bison | reverse complement strand
TTTCTTTTTAGAGGGATGAAAATGGTCTGGAATTAGATAATGGTCATGGTTGCACAACTGTGCAAATATACTAAAAACCACTGAATTTTACACTAAAGCTTTCAAAAATAAACTTTAAAAACCTACTAGGGGTATTCACATTAGACTGTTTCTGTTCCATTGACCTGTGTCTGTTCCTACCACATTCTCTTGCTTATTGTACCTATGTAGTATGTCTTAAAAATAGGAATAATTTTTAAAGTGATTCCTCCCACTTTATTCTTTTTAGCCATTCTGATTCCTTTGCCTTTTCATACAGTTTTTAGAATAAGCTTGATTGTATCTATAAAAATATTGTTGTGATTTTGGTCCTATGGATCAATTTGAGAAGAACTAATATTTGTACTATTGAATCTTCCAATCCATAAGCACAGTGTATCTTT
>NW_011491879.1:10029-10914 GCF_000754665.1 Bison bison bison | reverse complement strand
AGAGCCTGGCAGTCTACAGTCTATGGGGTTGCAAGAGTTGACATGACTTAGAGACTAAACCACCACCACCCAAAAGTTCTCCATTCTACAAAATTCTAATAATAGAAACATGCTATTTATGGTGACTTGCAAGTGTTTCTTTGGTATAGAGTATATTTTAATTTGTATAAAGCTCGACAGGATAGTAGGGATGATATGGAAACTCAAGTATAATTTTCCCAGGTTTAAACTAATATTTCTCTTTTATCTTGTTTTCAATCTCAATGTTCTGTTTGGAACACAAACCCATCTTCTTCTCTCAAACAGCAGCACTAAATATGAAATGCCAAGATTCTAATACGTAAAGTATTTCAATTTTTACCTCCAGAATAACATGAATTTCGAGAGGTAAGAAATCCAACAACTGATTCAAAGATTCATCTATTTATATCCCAACCCTTCATCTTCCATGACTACCTTTAAGGAGACCTTGCTTGCTAGAACCATGATGGATAAAAATAGATTTCCTTATGGTATCTGTTTTTAGGTGTGGCTCTTTTAAGACACAGTGCTTTCAAAATAAATGTTTACTGATAACATTTCTAATTAAAGTTTAGTGGCCAAGTTCTCTCATGAACCTTTTCCAGAAAGTATGACATTAGAATCAATATAGCAGAGTAGTTAAGGTGGTGATTCTCAGAGCTAGAATGCCTGGATGAATATTTAAGTTCTTCCATTTTCAAAATGTGTGACTAAACTAGTGAAAACCTTGGTACCTCTGTTTTCTAGAGGTAATAATAATACCAACCTCATAGTGCAGTTTGGGGAATTAAGTGAGTTAATACCTGTAAAGCACTTAGAAAAGTACATGACATAAAGTTTATGTAAGTGTTTACAATATTCTTC
>NW_011491879.1:9467-9929 GCF_000754665.1 Bison bison bison | reverse complement strand
TCAAGGCTATAATGCAAGTGTTGAGCTGGGCTTGGTTTTCTTCTGGAGGCTGGCTGGGGAAAGATTTGCTCCCAAGCTCATATGGTTGTTAACAAGATTCATTTCCCTGTGGTCTATGAGACTGAGGGTCTCAGTTTTTAGCTGGTTATTGGCCAGAGGTCACCCTAATTCCCTTGCTATTTGGGCCTCCTCAACATGGCAACTTGCTGTATCAAAGACAGCAAGGTAGAGAGTGAGCTAGAAAGTCAGGTTATAATCTATTGTAAGCTAATCACAGAAGGTATCTCATCATCTGGGTCATATTCTTTAAGCTACAAGTAAGTCACTCATGTCAGCCCACACTACCTGGACACAGGGATTGCGTGTGTGTGTGAGCTAAGTTGTGTCTGACTCTGTGCAACCCTAAGGATTGTAGCCTGCCAGGCTCCTCTGTCCATGGAATTCTCCAGGCAAGAGTATTGG
>NW_011491879.1:4931-5864 GCF_000754665.1 Bison bison bison | reverse complement strand
GCCTTCTCAAGTTTACTAGATTTTGCCAAATCACTCTCCAAAGCACTTGCTCTATTCTAAGCACTTTTCATGTATTAAATCATTGTATCATTACAACAACCATAGGAAGCAAATACTGTTATACTCCTTTCTCTTTTTTTAACTTTTTTAAATATAAATTTATTCATTTTAATTGGAGGCTAATTACTTTACAATATTGTATTGGTTTTGCCATACATCAACATGAATCCGCCACAGGTGTTATACTCCTTTCTAGGGATGAGGAAATTGAAGCTAAGAAAAGTTAAGTAACTTGCCCAGGGCCACACAGCTAGCAAGATATAAAGCTTGTATTCAGATAGAAGCAGTCTAGTTCCAATGCCCATGCCTTTAACCACTACACTGTTCCGTTTCCTATTCCAACCCACTATTGTGTTCATTTGCATTTCTCCCATTATTAGTGAGGTTGAACATCGTTTATACCTTTTTGATCAGGAACACTAAGTACTATGGAAGTAGTAAGTGGGAAAAAAAGAAGACATGGCCCACCCACAAAGGCAATGAGCTCTCACAGAAGCCAGGCCAGCCCCATGGCCTCCATGATGACATGAGATTTAGGAGAGTACTACAACTCAACTTTCCCCACCAGGCTCCTCTGTCCATGGAATTCTCCAGGCAAGAATACTGGAGTGGGTTGCCATGTCCTCCTCCAGGGGATCTTCCCAACCCAGGGATCGACCCCAGGTCTCCCGTGTTGTAGGCAGACGCTTTACCGTCTGAGCTACCAGGGAAGACCTTCCAAATGATTAGATCAACAAGAATAACAAAAGAATAATAAAAGTGTGACTGCATCCTTGTTCATTTTTCATATCAGGGGATACATGATGCCAGATCATCTCAATATTGCTGCTGTTAATTTTGCTCACTTGGTGTAGGTAGTGTTATGGTCTTTAT
>NW_011491879.1:0-1325 GCF_000754665.1 Bison bison bison | reverse complement strand
CAACTATACTTCAATAAATTTTTTTTAAAAAACTGACCTTATATGTTAAAGGCACTTACAATGAAAAATGCCAATAAAATATGGACCCTTTTTGTCCATAGATGAGTTCAAGTGAAAGTGAAGTAGCTCAGTCGAGTCTGACTCTTTGCGACCCCATGGACTGTAGCCTACCAGACTTCTCCATCCATGGGATTTTCCAGGCAAGAATACTGGAGTGGGTTGCCATTTCCTTCTCCAGGAGATCTTCCCGACCCAGGGATTGAACCCAGATCTCCTGCATTGTAGGCAGTCACTTTACCGTCTGAGCCACCAGGGAAGATGAGATCAAACATGACCATAATACTTAGATCACAGAAGCATACTTTGTCATTTTATGCACCTGAATTTTAGAATTTGACTTCAGAGTACCAACCTTAATATCATTATCCTTAAATGAAAAGATTTCTACCTTCCTGCAGTTAAACCCAGATAGCACAGTTTCTTAATGTCAGTACTGGGACTGAAAGCCCACACCCTCTTTAATACTATTAACAAAGAAGGCAGCTTTCATTTCATCTCATGCCCAGATCCATGTTTCTCTTCTTACTTCTATGAGCTTGCTGATGTTTATACACAGATTCTCTTTTCCCTTTTGCTGGTCTATTTCTGCAGTGTTACCATTTTCAGTGGGGCTGTGGAATAAACAAAAAGCCCTTTTGTTTATCAAGTGTTGCCCTTCCACTATCGTTTTTGCCTGCTATTAGAGCTGCTTTAGGATGGCTGCACTGGCCACAAGAAAAATAGGGTTTATTTTTCTGCTCTGAGTCTAACAAACAAAAATTCTGGTAGATACAGACTTTAAACTTAAATGGACCTTTTAAAATCTGAAGTACTTTGAGCTTGAATTGAATAATCATTAAACACATGTTGACCAAGAATAGTCAAAGGATTGATGGCTGAAAAAGGACCTTAGAGACCATCTTGTCCATCCTCTTCATTTTACCTGTGGGAAATCCAAGGCCGGAAATCACTTGACCATGGTGGCAGAAATGAGGTTAAAATCTGGATTCCCAGATTTCTCAAACTAGTCCTCATTCAACTGAATTATAATGCCTTCCTACTGACAGCTTTTAAAACTGTAATTTACAAAAACAGTATCACTAGATTCTTATGAATCAAGGTAGGGTGTACATATACACATGCTGCTAAGTCACTTCAGTCGTGTGTGACCCCATAGACGGCAGCCCACCAGGCTCCCATCCCTTGGATTGTCCCAGCAAGAATACTGGAGTGGGTTGCCATTTTCTTCTCCAGTGCATGAAAGTGAAAAGTGAAAGTGAAGTCGC
>NW_011491878.1:23656-24081 GCF_000754665.1 Bison bison bison | reverse complement strand
GAACTCCGGGAGTTAGTGATGGATAGGGAGGCCTGGCGTGCTGCGATTCATGGGGTCACAAAGAGTCAGATATGACTGAGCGACTGAACTGAACTGAACTGAACTGAATACCATTAAAAAAAATCTGTGGAATTTCAATTCCTGGCCAGAGATCAAGCCCTGAGCCTTTGGATTGGGAGCACTGACTCCAAAATACCTGACTACGAGAGAACTCCTAACCCTAGGCAGTATCAAATAGTGAGAACTCCCACAAAGGCAACCACTTGTGTACAAGACCCTGCATCACACAACTTCCAGTAGCATCCTGTGCAGGATGTCACATCCAAACAACAAACAAAACAAAAATACAAACCCAATCATCAGCTGACAGGATTACCACCTCACTCAGTCCTGCCCATCAAAGGAAAAACAAACAAAAACTCAGC
>NW_011491878.1:23035-23556 GCF_000754665.1 Bison bison bison | reverse complement strand
CTAGAAGAAATCAATAGCAGAATATCTGAAGCAGAATGAAACAGTGAGCTGGAAGATAAAATTGTGGAAATAACTTCTGAAGAGCAGAGTAAAGTAAAAAGAATAAAAAGAACTAAGGATCATCTCAGACATCTCTGGGACAATATCAAAAGCACCAACATTCAAATTATAGGGGTCCCAGGAGAAGAAGAGTAAAAGAAAGGGTATGAGAAAAAATTTGAAGAGATTATAGTTGAAAACTTCCCCAACATGGAAAAGAAAATAGTCAATCAAGCCCAAAAGAGTCCCCTACAGGATAAACCCAGAGAGGAACATCCCGGGACACATACTAATCAAGCTAACAAAGACTAAACACAAAGAAAGAATATTAAAAGCAGCAAGGGTGAAGCAGCAAGTAACATACAAGGGCAACCCCATACGTTGAACAGCTGATCTTTCACAAGAAATTCTGCAGGCCAGAAGGGAATGGCATGATATACTTAAAATACTGAAAGGAAAAAATCTACAACAAGGATTAGTCT
>NW_011491878.1:18663-19390 GCF_000754665.1 Bison bison bison | reverse complement strand
TCCTTGGGATTTTCCAGGCAAGAGTACTGGAGTGGGGTGCCATTTCCTTCTCCAAATAACACTTCCTAACACCATGCAAAAAGATAAACTCAAAATTTATTAAAGACCTAAATCTAAGACCAGAACCTATAAAACTCTTAGAGGAACACATAAGCAGAACACCCAATGACATAAATCAAAACAAAATCCTCTATGATCCACTTCCTAGAGTAAAGGAAATAAATACACAAGTATACAAAAGGGACCCAATTAAACTTAAAAGCTCTTGCACAGCATAGGAAACTATAAACAAGGTAAAAAGACAGCCCTCAGAATGGAAAAAAATAATAGCAAATGAAATAGTTGACAAAGGATTAATTTCCAAAATATACAAGCAGCTCATACAACTCAATACCAGAGAAACAAACAACCCAATCAAAGAGTGGAGAAAAGACCTAAACAGACATTTTTTCCAAAGTAGATATACAAATGGCTAACAAACACATGAAAAGATGCTCAGTACCACTCATTATTAGAGAAATGCATTTCAAAACTACAATGAGATATCACCGTAGACTGGTCAGAATGGCCATCATCAGAAAGTCTACAAACAGTAAATGCTGTAGAGGGTGTGGAGAAAAGGGAAGGTTCTTGCATTGTTGCTGGGAATCTAAATTGATACAGCTACTATGGAAGGCGGTAAGGAGATTCCTTAAAAAACTAGGAATAAAACCACCATATGACCTGC
>NW_011491878.1:14214-15066 GCF_000754665.1 Bison bison bison | reverse complement strand
CATGGGATCACTGAGAGTCAGACAGGACTGAGTGACTTCACTTTCACTTTTCACTTTCATGCATTGGAGAAGGAAATGGCAACCCACTCCAGTGTTCTTGCCTGGAGAATCCCAGGGACGGTGGAGCCTGGTGGGCTGCCATCTATGGGGTTGCACAAAATTGGACATGACTGGAGTGACTTAGCAGCAGCCATGATCTCAGTTTTTTTAATATTTAGTTTTTAACAGCTTTCACTCTCCTTCTTCACCCCCATTAAGAAACTCTTTAGTTGCTCTTCACTTTCTGACATTAGAGTGGTATCATCCACATATCTGAGGTTGTTGAAGTTTCTCCTGTCTATCTTGATTCCAGCTTGTAACTCATCCAGCCTAGTATTACTCATGATGTGCTCAGTGAATACAGTAAACAAACAGGGTGACAGCAGACAGCCCTGTTCTCCTCCTTTTTCAATCTTGAACTAGTTAATTGTTCCATACAGAGTTCTAACTTTTGCTTCTTGATCCACATACTGGTTTCTCAGGGGACAGGTAA
Source organism: Bison bison bison (assembly GCF_000754665.1). NCBI lineage: Eukaryota > Metazoa > Chordata > Mammalia > Artiodactyla > Bovidae > Bison > Bison bison. Next base: position 14,534 of record NW_011491878.1, on the reverse strand, counting down.
GATGGTCTGGTATTCCATCTCTTTAAGAACTTTCCAGTTTATTATGATCCACACAAAGACTTTGGCATGGTCGATGAAATAAAGGTACGTGTGTTTCTGGAATTGCCTAGCTTTCTCATTCCAATCCCAAAGAAAGGCAATGCCAAAGAACATTCAAACTACCTCACAATTGCACTCATCTCACACACTAGCAAAGTAATGTTCAAAATTCTCCAAGCCAGGCTTCAATAGTACATGAACCAAGAACTTGCAGATGTTCAAGCTAGATTTAGACAGAGGAACCAGAGATCAACTTGGCAACATTTGTTGGATCATAAGAG
>NW_011491878.1:13688-14114 GCF_000754665.1 Bison bison bison | reverse complement strand
TCCTTGCTGTCCAAGGGACCTGCAGGAGTCTTTTCCAGCATCATAGTTCAAAGGCATCAATTCTTCAGCTCTCTGCCTTCTTTATGGTCCAGCTCTCACAATTGTACGTGACCAATGGGAAGACCATAGCCTTGACTATATGGATCTTTGTCAGCAGAGTAATGTCTCTGCTTTTCAACACACTGTCTAGGTTTGTCACAGCTTTTCTGCCAAGGAGCAATAGTCTTCTGATTTCATGACTGCAATCACCATCCAGAGTGATTTTATTGCCCAAGAAAAGGAAATCTGTAACTACTTCCAACTTTTCCCCCTCTTTTTGCCATGAAGTAATTGTGGCCGGATGCCCCACTCCAGTACCCATGCTTGGAAAATTCCATGGATGGAGGAGCCTGGTAGGCTGCAGTCCATGGGATCACTGAGAGTCAG
>NW_011491878.1:12698-13588 GCF_000754665.1 Bison bison bison | reverse complement strand
ATATATATATATATATATATATATATAATTGATTCACTTTGTCTACATCAGCAACTAACAGAAAATTGTAAAGTGATTATAATCCGTTTAAAAAAGAATAAGACTTAGAAATTATGCACTCTACCCAATGCATTCCACAACTTGAGGATCCAGAAATGAAATTATTTGTTCAAGGTCACACAATTAGATAGAGATTGCAAAATTAGAACCTCGGCTCCTGACTAGCAGGTCACTGCTCTAATTCAAACTAATTTTGAGATGTAAATACGTGACTGTTTTGCAAGGTTAAAAATGTAAGTGATCAATATAAAGAGCCAGTATGGACTTCCTATGCATGTCATGCTAGATTTAACTGATTTATTTCTTACTACTAGGATTACCAGATTGAAAGTTCAATATAATCTTCTACCAGCAAGTGTCTTGATTTTGGCCCAATGTTAGATAAAGTATCTACTGATAACCCTATAGATATTACTGAGAAATAAGGAAGGAGATAACAGTATATTTGGGAGACCTGTGAATGACTGTAGCCTCATAACCAAGTAGAGAGTCAACTGGGTCAATCTAGGTATAGTGATATAAAGTGTGTGCTGCAGATGTTGGCCCTTATCCTGAACTCATTTAACATTTTTACTAATTCCTTTCATGAGGAATCTAGTTGAACATCACAACAGGTGTTGTTATTCAGTCACTCAGTCTTGTCCTACTCTTTGCCATCTTGGACTGCAGCATGCCAGGCCTCCCTGTTCCTCGTCATCTCTGGGAGTTTGCCCAAGTTCATGTCCATTGCATCAGTTATGACATCCAGCCATCTCATCTTCTGATGCCCTCTTCTCCATCTGCCCTCAATCTTTTCCAGCATCAGGGACTTTTCCAGTGAGTCAGCTCTG
>NW_011491878.1:9127-10756 GCF_000754665.1 Bison bison bison | reverse complement strand
TGGGGCTCAACACTCTTTATTTAACTTTTAATTTTTTTAACAAAATTGAAATTATTGGAATATAATTGCTTTACAATGTTGTGTTAGTTTCTGCTGTATGACAATGTGAATCCACTATATGTGTACATCTATCCTCTCCCTCTTGAGCCTTCCTTCCACCCACCCCACCCCATCTCTCTAGGTCATCACAGAACACTGAGTTGTGGGCTGAGCATTTTTGAGTCCCTGAGACCACAGAAAACACAAATGGATGCATGAGTACACCTTATGACAGCTCCCAGTTTCTTCCTGGAAGGGGTTCAAATTCATACTTTGCCAACTGATACCCAAATGCCAGGCTTCTAATTAGCTTCATCTAGTACCAAGATAACAGATAATTAATAGTCCTCTGAGAGCCTAAGTAGACAGGGAGCACTTCCTTCACCTTCTCTCCCCAGGCTCATTCCAGAAATAAAACCAAGTCTCCAACTTCTCCCCCAAAAGGAACTTGTCCACATATCTAGCTCCCCAACTTTCATGGGTGCCACTCAAATAACTGGCTCTTAAATTACCTGTTTCTGGAACTGATAGGAATCAGCATTTATGTGTCCCCTGGGATCACAGAGAATGAACAGGACATTTTAAATGATGCACAACCACTCCCAGTGGCCATTCCCTCTGGCTTAGCCCAGAATAGTAAGCAAGCAAAACCACCTATCTTCCAGTTCAACCTGAAAGGGGCTAGACCTTATGTCTAATCTCATGACTTTCCCATGTGTTGCCTGAAGATCAGACTTCCAATTAGGCTGCATCAAAAAGGGCAAGAAATTAGTAGTTCTTCAGGAGCCTGAAGTACTATGTGGGCATTTCCCCCACATTTGGGGTGTTGACTGGACTTGATATATCTTAATCTCTTGGAGGCCACTAACAAAAAAGACAATAGTTTGGATAAACACTAAGATTTTGGACCCTGACAATTTCTGGCCAGGCTTAATGGTGATATTCATCTCTTACATAAAGCCAGTCTGTGAAGACTGGAAAAGGTGGCTGTGTCAGTGTGCAGACACCAACATGAATTGGGGAAAATGACTAAACAGGTAAATATATTCTGAAAAAAGAACAAGATAAAACTCCAGAAACTCCTAACAGAATGAAATTAAATGATATATCTGACAGATAGCTCAAAATAATAACCTGAAAGATGCTCACTGAGGTCAGAAGAGATATGCACAAACTAAAGAGTTAAAGACCTTTGAACTAAAAGTTAAAGACCTCTAAAAAGTACCAAGTGGATATCTTAGAGCTAAAGGAAATGACAACCAAACTGAAAATTTCATTAGAGAGTTTCAACTAGAGATCAGATGAAATTAAAAAAAAAAAAATAGTATCGTTGGACTTGAAGACAGATCTGTGTAAATCAACTAATTAGAGAAACAAAAAGAAAAAGTATTGAAAAAGAGTGAAGATAGCTTAATGAACTTATAGGATAGCATCAAATGGACAAGCATATGCATTATGAAAAACCCATGAGAAGATGGCAAGAAAGAAGTAGAAAGCTTATTCAAAGAAAGAATGGCTAAAATTACCAAATCTGGGGAAGGAAATAGATATCTAGATCCTCAAAATGAAAAAAAAAAAAAAAAAAAAAAA
>NW_011491878.1:8059-9027 GCF_000754665.1 Bison bison bison | reverse complement strand
GACTCATTGGAAAAGACTCTGATGCTGGGAGGGATTGGGGACAGGAGGAGAAGGGGACGACAGAGGACGAGATGGCTGGATGGCATCACTGACTCGATGGATGTGAATCTGAGTCAACTCCGGGAGTTGGTGATGGACAGGGAGGCTGGCGTGCTGCGATTCATGGGGTCGCAAAGAGTCGGACACGACTAAGCGACTGAACTGATCTGATCTGAGACTACATAAGGATTCTAGGATACACTTTTCTATTTCTGCAAAACCTGTTGAGGTATTAATCGGGATCACATTAAATCTTAATATTGAATTATTAATATATCATATTAACTATTGACATGCAAGCAGTATTAAGCCTTCCAGTGCATTAAAGTGAGATGTCTTTCCATTTATTTATTTACTATTATTTCCAGAATAGTTTGCAGTTTTTGATATACTAGTCTATAGCTTCCTTGGTTAAAATTTTCATAAGTATTTTAGTTTTGTTTTTAATGCAATTGTAAATGGAATTGCTTTATTAATTTCCTTTTTTATTCATATTTATTGACAGAAATGTATACTTTTTGCTTTATTTTGTATCTTACAACTTTGCTAAATTAGTTTACTAGCTCTAACAGTCTTTCTGTAGATTCTTTTGTGTTTTCTATATACAAAATCATGTGACTGGGGAACAAAGAAATGTTTATTTCTTCCTTTCTGATCTTTTATTTATTTTCCTTGCCTAGTTGCTCTGTCTAGGATTTCCAGTAATATGTTGTATAAAGTGACTGGAGCAATCTGTTGTTGAGTGTTGAGATTTCTATATAAGTGTGTTAGGTTTAATTAATTTATGATGTTGTCCAAGTCCTCTATGTCCTTATTAATCTTCTGTCTTTTTTTTCTGACCATTATTTAATGTGATGTTTTTAAGTCTCCTACTATTATTGCAGAATTATTTTTCCTGACAGTATTTGTCAAGGAGAACCAGTGGGGCT
>NW_011491878.1:4924-5517 GCF_000754665.1 Bison bison bison | reverse complement strand
CAAAGAAAATGATAAAGCACAGGAAATTGTACTCAAAATTCTGTAATAAACTATATGGGGAAAAAATCTAAAGAATAATGGATATATGTATATGTATGACTGAATTACTTTGTTGTACACTTGAAACTAATACAACATTGTATACCAGTTATAATCCAATATAAAATAAAAATTAAATTTAGCAAAGTACTTAACATCACTAATCATCAGGAAAATGCAAATCAAGACAACAATGAGATATTATCTCATATCTGTTAAGAAGTGAAAAGAGTTAATCACTCAGTCATGTTCAACTCTTTGAGACCCCATGGACTATAGCCCACCAGGCTCCTCTTTCCATGGGATTCTCCAGGCAAGAAGTGAATTGTTGGTGTGAAAGTAAATTTGTGTACAGCCTTGATGGAAAACAGTAGGGAGATTTCTCAAAGGAAAAAAAAAAAAACCCTAAATATAGAACTAAGATATAATCCAGCATTTAATATTCTGGATATATAGCCAAAGGAATGGAAATTAGATATATCTGCTCTCATATGGCAGCATGTCATTTGGAAAACCATGAATGAATCTGAAAGTTGTTATGCTAAGTGAAATGT
>NW_011491878.1:4487-4824 GCF_000754665.1 Bison bison bison | reverse complement strand
ATCCCAGGGACGGGGGAGCCTGGTGGGCTGTTGTCTATGGGGTCACACAGAATCCGACATGACTGAAGTGACTTAGCAAGCAAGCAAAAGCTCAGGTAACAAAAACAAAAATAAATGAGTGGAATTACATCAAATTACAAACAATCTGTAAACAGAGAAAACATAATCACAAAATGAAAAGGTAGCCTAGGGATTAGGAGAAAATATCTGCAAAACATATATCTGATAAGGGGTTAGTATTTCAATATATATGGAACTCATACAACTCAACAGCCAAAAATCAAGCTGTTACAAAAACAAGAAAAAGACTTGAATATATACTTTTTCAAAGAAAATG
>NW_011491878.1:0-301 GCF_000754665.1 Bison bison bison | reverse complement strand
CACAATTGCACTCATCTCACACGCTACTAAAGTAATGCTCAAAATTCTCCAAGCCAGGCTTTAGCAATACGTGAACCGTCAACTTCCTGATGTTCCAACTGGTTTTAGAAAAGGCAGAGGAACGAGAGATCAAATTGCCAACATCTGCTGGATCATGGAAAAAGCAAGAGAGTTCCAGAAAAACATCTATTTCTGCTTTATTGAGTATGCCAAAGCCTTTGACTGTGTGGATCACAAGAAACTGTGGAAAATTCTGAAAGAGATGGGAATACCAGACCACCTGACCTGCCTCTTGAGAAAT
>NW_011491877.1:10252-11428 GCF_000754665.1 Bison bison bison | reverse complement strand
ATTGCTTTGTGACGTGTCTATGCCCTCTTCTTCCTTCTAGACTGAGAGCTCCTCTAAGGTAGGCCCACCATCCTGTTTTCTCTCTGCCTTTCCATCCAGGCCATTGCCATGGTCTCCTCTCTCAGACTCGTGGGCTCTGAATCTCAAGAGGCTGAGCCCAGGAATGTGTGTGTGTTGAAGGCCTCGCAGGCCATCTTCTTTGCAGGCAGGAGTGTTCATTGCTGCTTTGGAGCCCCACGTTCTCCCTGGCACATGCAGATAGTGAAGGAATATTTTTCTGAGCCTGCAGAAATAAATTTGAAATTTAAAATGTCAGTGGAGAATCTTGGCAGACCCACCCTGGCCAAAGAATCAAGATTAACATCTTGAATAGTACATGGCAACACCACTCGCCCCTAATAATGCATTGCAAAGGATATGGTTTCTCTGGTTGCCTTCCCAGTAACGCCAAACCTCAGCCAAAGCCTGAGGGAATACCAGACAAATCAAACTGAGGGAATGTCTACAAAACACGTGACCAGTACTCTTCGAAAGAGTCAAGGGCATATGGAACAAAGACTGAGGAGCTGTCCCAGATGGAAGGTGACCAAGGAGACGTGACAACTAAATGCAGTGGGAGATCCTGGGTTGGATCCTGGAGCAGAAAAAGAACATTGGTGGGAAGATTAGCAGAATCCCCCAAAGTTCTGTGCTTTCATTCATCCCGTTGTATCGAGCTTCATTTTCTTAGTTTTGATAAGTGTTCTGTAGTTACGTAAGCCACTAATGTAAGGATGACGGATACGTGGAACCTCCCTGCAGCAGTATTTGCCTAAAGTTATCCCACTCTCCTGCCAAAAAGAGTGGTTAAAAAGAAATCATGAATAAAGGAACGGGAAATAATTGCAATGTCGCTGAACAGGGCGTTCTGGAAGGAGAGTAAAGGAGCCCAAAGGGAGACAATTACTTCAGCATCGAAACCCAACTGGATAATCACAGATGACACAGTGATGGCCCCTCATTTTCATCATTTCTTTCCCTACAGGTCATTTTCCGTTCATGTCTTATTCTGGACATTTATTTTTTCAATTGTTTTAAAATTTTTCTTTATGTTTGGCTATGCTGTGTCCTTGCTGCTTGGGCTTTTCTCTAGTTGAGGTGAGCAGGGGCTATTCTAGTTACAGTGTATGGGCTTCT
>NW_011491877.1:6814-7597 GCF_000754665.1 Bison bison bison | reverse complement strand
CCCCTTCCTCCCAAAATTCCCTTCACTTCACCCACTTAGCTCCCAAGGGGGTTGGCATCAGTCTAGTAGAGCAGCCCCCTGGTTGACTTTCTCTGGGACGAAATTAGCAGCATTGCTAAGGAAGGTGATCCAGAATTTATCAGCTCCTCTGCTTTTTTGCTGAATAAGATGCGATGCAGATCTGGTTCAGTGATGTGTTTACATTACCTGGCATGTCCTTGGAGAGCTGGTGGAAGGTCAAGGGTCAACATCAATTTCTTTCAGATTTGTCAAGCCTCTTGCTGACTTGCTGTGTTCCTTATACTCTGAGAGCTGGGCAACAGATGACCTTTTAAATATAACTTTATTGATACTGTGTTGGCAACTTTTTCTCTTGCCTCCACTAACCTCTCCCCACTTTCCAGAAATAAATGCTGCTGTCACTTGTTATCAAATCTGCATATAATGAAAGGCAGTCCCAGGAAGAATTGCTTGGGGGAAAATACTGATTTGGTTACCACATACGATCCTAAAGATAAAACTGCAACGTTGAGTCTTTCTTTCTGGTTTCTCTCACCACTTCCCAACAAACTTATGAAACGGGACAAGGATGGACCAAAGGGAAATTATTTCTGTGTTGTTCTGCCAAAGACTCTTCTCATTCCTTTTCAAAACACCACACATCCTGGCATTTTGAAAACCACTGTAATTATCACAAGGCAGCTCTTTCTCTGGGAAAAAACTGAGCAAGTTTCCCACTAGGAGATGACGATTAAAATAATCCGTTGGTGCTGGGACCAAACG
>NW_011491877.1:6066-6714 GCF_000754665.1 Bison bison bison | reverse complement strand
GTGCTGTATCTGTTTCTTGCTGCCCCACCTCCATGTTTCTAAACATCAGTGCTCCCTGATGCATCTCCTTCACCAGCGCTGGGACTCTAGGGTGTGAAGCAAGAGAGATGTCCAGGGTGCAATCAATAAGGTGGTGTTCACTCTGGGGGTCATGTGCGCCCTGGGGCAGGGCTCTGTTGCCTCCCCTCGTTCAGGACTTGCCCTGCACCTCCTCCAAGATCATGTTCAATTATCACTGCCTCTCCTTCTTGCCTCCCCTTTGAACTTCTTCCCTCTACTGGCTTCTGGGCTCCTCCTCCCTCCTGAACCCTCCGTCCTGTTTCTGATCGTTGATTTCAACCCTCTCCAATGGGCTCTTGCTCCTCCCGCCCCCTTCCTGCTGGTGGTCTCTGTCTCTTTTCCTGGCTCTGCAGACCCAGCTGGCTCATCCATCCACTCGGACTTCCTCCAGCATGTGGTGGTGATGCTCCCGCCTGCAGTTCTGGTCCTGTCCTCTCTCCCACCATCAGCCTCAGTGGCCATAAATCCCGCTTGACCTGCAAAGTCCCAGTGTGTGCCTGCAGTCCTTGGAATCGGTGTTGGTAGTGCTTCCATCCCTCTGTGCTCACACGGCCCTCGGTTTTGACCTTGGTAGGATGGCCGTCATTG
>NW_011491877.1:5007-5966 GCF_000754665.1 Bison bison bison | reverse complement strand
GCATTGGCAGGTAGGTTCTTTACCACTAGTGCCACCTGGGAAGCCCTATGACAGAGAAGGGTTTAGCTGTTTTTTTCCCCAGGTCTCTTAAGAACCTGGCGTGTGATTTGTCTTCACTATAATGCTTAAATTCCTTTAGAAAATCTTCTAATCGATTTGGGTCCTCGGTTCTCTCTCTCCCTAGGAGTATCTCCTGTTCTTTTCCTGGTTGAAGGTCATTGTTCTTGGCCAAGAAATCAGAAGCAAAATGAAGTTGAGGAGACAATCAGGTTTTTCTTGTATCTGTTGGAATTGAAACACCAGCCCACAAGTTTAGCACATGACCTCTTTGCTCTTTTTGATTGTGGTGTCAGGACCCACTTCATCATTTACATGGTGCCCTCATGCATATTTGATTTTTATAATCCCTGGTAACCTGGAGTCTTTACTAGCTGCCTTTGAGGAATTCTGAGGAATTTCTTAGAATTCACTTGTGAGGAAATAGAACTGAACTTACGTGTGGTGACATGTAGGGTTGAGTGACTTTTCCCTTTTCTGCTCTTCATAGCAAAAGTAGGCACCTCCTGGCCTATACACCACATGGCCTTTGGTGTGTTTCATCACCCGTACTTCAACGCTCTGAGGCTCACCTTTCTGTCTTTCTCCTCCAAAGGCCTTGTTCATCCTTTCATCCAGACCCTTCTCTTTCATAGACATGGCCTGGGGAGGGAGATTCCCATAAACCATTTCAGCTCCTATGTTCCTGTTTCACATCTTTTGGGGCTGGTTGATGAGTATATGACCAGAATATCATTTCTGCGATTGTCCCAATCCTGTAAAACCATCTTCCTATGAAAACTCTGGTATCTGGAATCAAATTGGCCATTTTCTGAACCTTTGGAAAACCAAAAGGCTGGAACCTCTCCCTTCCCTGGGCCCCCTAGGCCGCCCCCCGCATTGTGAGAAAATGTAGCCCCTTC
>NW_011491877.1:1832-2285 GCF_000754665.1 Bison bison bison | reverse complement strand
ATGGATATAACATGGCAATGGGGAAGAGTCTCAAGCATTATGTCCAGTGAAAAAAGACAAATGCAAACATACTGTATAATTTCGTTGATGTGACATTCTGGAAAAGCCAAACTATAGCAATAAAAAGTATATCTGTGACTCTGCTCAATGTTATATGTCAGCATGGATGGGAGGGGGTTTGGGGGAGAATGGATACATGTTTATGTATGGCTGAGTCCCTTTGCTGTTCACCTGGAACTACCACAACATTGTTAATTGGCTATACCCCAATACAAAATGTTTTTGGTGTGTTTTTTTTAAAAAGGTATATCTGTGGTTGCCAGTGGTCAGAGAAGATCAGCTGCAGAAAGGTTCCAGGAAACTTTGCAAATCAGCATTCTGTGTCTTGATTGTGGTCATTATATGGCAGCCCACAGTTACTAAATTTCAGCAGACTGCACACGGAAAAAAATA
>NW_011491877.1:0-1732 GCF_000754665.1 Bison bison bison | reverse complement strand
ACATCAGCATCACTAAAGATCGCTTCTTCCAAATCGATCTTTCTTGTGAACACTGGCAGTCTGAAAGGCCTTTACCAAGTGCCTTGCCATATCAAGTGACTTTGTGCCTGGAAAATTCCCTCATACTAATAATCTAATTAACTAAAAAAAAAAAAAAAAAAAAAAAAAAAAAAAAACAACAACAGTTGAATTTTTATCTGAATTATTTTAAATCAAAGAGTATGAAAAAAAGGCTCCTTATTTGAAAGCAGACATAAATATGTTCAGGGTTTGCTGTGTTAATTGCCTCATATTCACATGGGAAAAATCTTACAGTTGCCAAAATGGTTCTTTGACAGCATCGAAAGGATGAGAGTGGATAATTACCACATCAGGAGCAAAAATACTGGGAAAGCTCCCTGAAGGGTTTTCACCAGAGCTTATTTTATATGACTATCTTTTTTTATTTAAAAAGCTTCTTCTGGAATGGTAACAAGTGCTTTGCCTTAGTTGGACTCCACATGGGAGCCATCTTTTATAGTAAATCTTGCACTATACCAGAGTGTTATAAGATTCTTGTATATTTCAAATGGCAGTCATATTTTACTCTTCCCACAAAAGTTTTATGTGACATTTTTGTACTCTGTTCTTAAAATCCATAAAACTGAAATAACTTAGGGGAGGGAAAAGAAAGAGATAGGTGAGGGAAGAAGAAATTCTAGTGAGGATTCTCTAGTCTTCTTATTCCTTCCTATGTAAAATCACCTGGCCCACTACCAGAGTTTTACTTTCAACTCACTGTGAATTATTTGTCTTAAGCACATGTTGGCATGGAATGAAGTTTCAGTTATTGCTGTGATGTGATGTCAGTTGCTCAGGTGATGAAACATGGATTTCTTTTTTACATCTGGGACTGAAATGGAGGATGGGGAAGAAAAGAGGGGTGAGCCGAGAATGAGGACAGTACAACTGCCAGGCGTACATTGGCGAGGCGCATTGTTCATTCATTTCAGTAGCTGCATGGCTTTAGTTTCAAGCACTATTGAATACTCTGCATGGTGGGGCCATGTGCGGCAGAGTGTAGTCATGATAGCTAACAGTTATTGAATGGTTACTGTTCTAAGCACTTTATATGTATTATTGCTCTGTGAAAACTGTATAGGATAGCAATGTTCAAATTCTGACTCCTCCACTTCCTAGCTGTGTGTGCACGTGTGCAACTTTACAATTTTGTTTTAGATAAACTCTTAAGTACCCATCCCTTGAGGTTGATATTACCATTAAATGAGGTGGTAGCCATAATACATCTATAATTATGCCTGATACATAAAAAACTCAAAAGAGGTAAATAAATTAGCAATGAAAAGAAAATATTTATACAGAGACTTAGAAGTAACTGTTCATAATGGCATTATTCACTGCAGCCCCAAACTGGAAACAGCTCAGATGTCCTTCAGGTGGTAATTGGATTAAGAAACAAACACACACACACTGTGTGTATCCCTGCCATGGAACAGTACACAGCAACAAAAAGGACACACTTGTGGATGTGCGCATGCTCAGTTGCTCAGTCGTGTCCAGCTCTTTGTGACTCTGTGGACTGTAATCTGCCAGGCTCCTCTGCCCATGGGATTCTCCAGGCAAGAATACTGGAGTGGGTTGCCGTTTCCTGCTCTAGGGGATCTTCCCGACCCAGGGATCCAATCTGAGTCTCCTGGATTGGCAGGCGGGATCTTTATTGCTGAGCCACTTG
>NW_011491876.1:9436-10297 GCF_000754665.1 Bison bison bison | reverse complement strand
CAATCAGTCAGTTCAGTCGCTCAGTCGTGTCCAACTCTTTGTGACCCCGTGGATGTAGCACGCCAGGCTTACCTGCCCATCACCAACTCCCAGAGCCTACTCAAACTCATGTCCATTGCATCGGTGATGCCATCCATCCATCTCAACCTCTGTCATCCCCTTCTCCTCCCACCTTCAATCTTTCCCAGCATCGGGGTCTTTTCCAATGAGTCAGTCTTCGCATCAGATGGCCAAGTATTGGAGTTGCAGCTTCACCATCAGTCCTTCCAATGAATATTAAGGACTGATTTCCTTTAGGATGAACTGGTTGGATCTCCTTGCAGTCCAAGGACTCTCAAGAGTCTTCTCCAATACCACAGTTCAAAAGCATTGATTCTTCAGCACTCAGCTTTCTCTATAGTCCCACTCTCACATCCATACATGACTACTGGAAAAACCATAGCCTTGACTAGATGGACTTTGTTGGTAAAATAATGTCTCTGCTTTTTAATATGCTGCCTAGGTTTGTCATAACTTTTCTTCCAAGGAGCAAGTGTCTTTTAATTTCATGGGTCACTGTACATTTAATTAATTAATATTAGGTCATACTGTAACAGGGTTGGCCTATACACCAGTATGACTGGTGCCCTTATATAAAACAGAAATTTAGATTTACACACACACAGGTAGAATGCCATGTAAAGATGAAAGCTAAGATTAGAATAATACAGCAAAAACCAAGGAATGCCAAATATTTCCAGCAAACAACCAAAACATAGGAATAAGGCATGAAATAGATTTTCCCTCATAGCCCTCAGAAGGAACCAACCTTGTTGATACTTTGATTTAGAACTTCTAGGTTCCAGAAATGTGAGACAAATT
>NW_011491876.1:8971-9336 GCF_000754665.1 Bison bison bison | reverse complement strand
TGGGAATCCCCAGGGAATCTGTCTTTGAAGGTCATCAGGATTTGATTAAAGAATTTCCACAGGACTGGGAAAACAGAGACTCTTGGAGGGCACCCTTGTGTACACCAGGACCCAGGAAAAGGAGCATTGACCCCACAGGACACCGAGCCAGATTTACCTGTAAGTGAGAATCTCTGGCAGAGGTGAAGGTCAAAAGTGGCCTGCTGTGGGGTCAGGGACAATAACAGCCACAGTCCTGGAAAGCCCAGCATGCTGACATAAGTCCTTTTGGAGGAGGTCACCATTACCCCTTCCATAGTTTGGCCTTAGGCCAAAGTACAGGGAAGGAACATAGCCCCACCCATCAACAGAAAATTGGATTAAAG
>NW_011491876.1:4615-6093 GCF_000754665.1 Bison bison bison | reverse complement strand
CAGCAGTAACCATTGCCAAAAGCCCCTAATCATCACTAACAAGCTTCCTGACTCCAAATTAGGCAAAGATGCCCACTCCAGTAAACACCCTATAGCACACCAACCAATCACCTAATGTCAACCTTCCAGAAAGGATTTTCTTTATCTTGAGGCTATAAAAATTGGCTATTAACTTTTGGAAACTGTTGATTATCCCTGGTCTGCGAAGAGGTCGGCCCACTGTGCTCTCAGTGCCCAAGTTATCTCTGCTCTTTGTTCTTAATAATCTCCCTTTCTTCTGAAATGCTCTGTGTCTGGAAATATTTTTCCAACTCATGGTTGGACTGCCTCAACATTTGGTGGCCCATTTGGGGACTCTCGGGGGCCCTACCCCATTCTTCTTTCTTCTTTCTTTTCCTTTTCCTCGAACCCTCTGCCAACAGGCAAGTGGCTGTGGAATCAACTGAGGAACTCTGGTCAGAGTTGCTCTCTGGTGTGTTACAAAGGTCCCATTGCCCACTGTGCCCCAGGAGCTGCCACCCAAACAGGTGAGGGTTCTCCTTTCTTCTTTTTCCTGCTTCTCCCTTAAGGTGAGGACCAGGCCAATTAAAAGTGTGCAGGCATGGGTCAGACAGTTAAAGGCATTAGGGCCCCTGCCACTTTAAGATTCGTGTGACAAGATGATGTCACAGAACAGACAGGCTATCAGAGTATCTGCCCCTAGCAAGACAATGTCCATGTGACTTCAGGCACATACTGGTTCAGGCAAAACACTAAGCCCATTCCCCAGACCTTCCCAGCAGTATTATAAGGTGGATTCCACAGCCTGTCTTTTCTGTCTCTTTCACTTTTCCTCCCTTGGTTTGGATGAATTCACAGGAGCCTTAGGACTAGCCTCGGAATCATCCCAAAGAATGCCTTCCATGTTTCAGGGAGTCATCAAAAACTGGGTCACAATTGGATCCAGGAAACTCTTTTCTATTATTTTTGGTCTTAGGCTACTGACCAGTGCATTTGCACACAGTTTGTGCCTAGGCTTGGGCCTAGCTGCACAGTTTTGTACCACTCTCTGTCACATGCTCAGGGGTCCCCTCTCACTGTCAGACACAATCATTGTGATCGTTGACCATTTGTGCCATTAGCTACAAAATACCTTGTGACACATGGAGGGTTCAATGGGACAGCTGGGACAGCTGGGACACCTTCTGTGGCTGGTGAACTCTCGTTACTCCCATTGTAAGAATGGGCTTGAGTACATGTTGAGAACCTCCCTCACACTCACCTCTAGGCTATGTTTTCAGGAATTGGAAAAATTCTGACCCTGAAAATCTTAAAGAGACTCAGATTCTTTTGCAACAAAACTTGGAGTCAGTACACATTGGGGAATGAAGAAAAATGGCTTCTTAATGGCACACTAAATTATAGCATAATCCTCCAACTTGATCTCTTTTATCATTCCTTACACTCAAATCTTTATGGCACTCAGTCAGAATCTGGAT
>NW_011491876.1:3976-4515 GCF_000754665.1 Bison bison bison | reverse complement strand
AGAACCAAGCTTCCCCTACTCCTGCAAGTTCCCTTAATCCTTCAGAGTCTTCTGATCAAATGAAGACCCCACCTCCCCAAAGGAACAATCCCTGCTAGGACAACATCTTCAGTCTGCCCCTGTCAGCAGAGCCAATTTGAGCACTGTTCGATCTATACTTTAGCTATGATACTATGGCTATAAAAAAGGAGAGATGGAATTTTTGACAAAGGATGGCTATGATATTCTTTAAACCCTGGAGAAACCTGGTTAAATGAAATCTTTTTGAAATTGCAAAACCGGTTCTTTTTGCATGTGCAATTAGAAAAAGTGGACTTGTTAAAATACTTTTTTTTTTTAGAACTCCAAGGAGAGATAAGAAAGCCTTCCTCAGCGAGCAATGCAAAGAAATAGAGGAAAACAACAGAATGGGAAAGACTAGAGATCTCTTCAAGAAAATTAGAGATACCAAGGGAACATTTCATGTGAAAATGGGCTTGATAAAGGACAGAAATGGTATGGACCTAACAGAAGCAGAAGATATTAAGAAGAGGTAGCAA
>NW_011491876.1:0-460 GCF_000754665.1 Bison bison bison | reverse complement strand
GGCTTTTTCTCTCACCTTAGAGAAAAAAATGGTTTAAAATGTGTCTTCCACTTGGGTATACATTCTAAAATCCCTAGCAATTAAGGCACCTACTTCACTGAACAAATCATACAAGCCTTAACAAAAACTTCACAAACTTCTAAAAACTATCACTGTCACTATCATCCTCAATCATCAGGCAAGGCCAATAGGACAAAAATTAATAATGAGGGGTGAAATAAACTGCTACATATGATTATAATTTTCATGACTTTTGGTCTGACATATTTACTGGCTTCTAATCTTTGTTTTCAGATATAAAGAAGGTCTTCTCAAGCTACTTATGGTTCAAAACAATTTGGTGATTTATACCTGTGGGTAAAATTAAAGCATTTTTCTTTTCTCTCTGCCTTGTCCCTCCAGAAATTTGAGACACCTTGGTTCTGAAAAGCCTTATCAGATAAATAAAAAGACTGTCTCC
>NW_011491875.1:18064-18516 GCF_000754665.1 Bison bison bison | reverse complement strand
TCCAGTCCCCTATAATGAAAAGGACATCTTTTTTTTGGGTGTTAGTTCTAAAAGGTCTTGTAGGTCTTCATAGAACCATTTAACTTCAACTTTTTCAGCGTTACTGGTTGGGGCATAGACTTGGATTACTGTGATATTGAATGGTTTGCCTTGGAAACGAACAGAGATCATTCTGTCGTTTTTGAGAT
The DNA here is from genome assembly GCF_000754665.1 of Bison bison bison. NCBI lineage: Eukaryota > Metazoa > Chordata > Mammalia > Artiodactyla > Bovidae > Bison > Bison bison. Next base: position 18,328 of record NW_011491875.1, on the reverse strand, counting down.
TGCATCCAAGTATTCCATTTTGGACTCTTTTTTGACCATGGTGGTCACTCCATTTCTTCTTAGGGATTCCTGCCCACCATAGTAGATATAATGGTCATCTGAGTTAAATTCACCCATTCCAGTCCATTTCAGTTCGCTGATTCCTAGAATGTCGACATTCACTCTTGCCATCTCTTATTTGACCACTTCCAATTTGCCTTGATTCATGGACCTGACATTCCAGGTTCCTATGCAATATTGCTCTTTACTAGCATCGGACCTTGC
>NW_011491875.1:17386-17964 GCF_000754665.1 Bison bison bison | reverse complement strand
TCTTTCAGTATCCTATCATTTTGCCTTTTCATACTGTTCATGAGGTTCTCAAGACAAGAATACTGAAGTGGTTTGCCATTCCCTTCTCCAGTGGACCACATTCTGTCATATCTCTCCACCATGACCCGCCCATCTTGGGTTGCCCCACGGGCATGGCTTAGTTTCATTGGGTTAGACAAGGCTGTGGTCCTAGTGTGATTAGACTGACTAGTTTTCTGTGAGTATGGTTTCAGTGTGTTTGCCCTCTCATGCCCTCTTACAACACCTACCATCTTACTTGGGTTTCTCTTACCTTGGACGTGGGGTATCTCTTCACGGCTGCTCCAGCAAAGCGCAGCCATTGCTCCTTACCTTGGACGAGAGGTATCTTCTTACCGCCTCCCTTCCTGACCTTCAATGTGGGATAGCTCCTCTAGGCCCTCCTGCACCCGCGAAGCCGCGGCTGCTTGGACGTGGGGTTGCTCCTCCTGGCCGCGGCCTCTGGTCTCAGGTGTGGGGGCATGGGGTAGCTCCTCCCGCCTGCTGCCCCTGGCCTCGGGCTTAGGGGCATGGGGTATCTCCTCCCAGCCACTGCCCCT
>NW_011491875.1:13946-17241 GCF_000754665.1 Bison bison bison | reverse complement strand
TGCTCCTTACCTTGGATGAGGGGTAACTCCTCTCGTCACAGCCCCTGACCTCGGATGCTGGTTATCTCCTCTCAGCCGCCCCCCCTGACCTCAGACGCAGGGTAGCTCCTCTTGGCCATTCCTGTGCCATTGCAGTCTGGTACTCTGGCTGCTGCCCCTGACCTCGGACGTGGGGTAACTCCTCTTGGCTTCCGCCCTTTGGGCATGGAGTCCTCCCGGCTTCTGCCCCTGACCTCAGACTTGGGGTGGCTCCTCTCGGCCGCGCTTAGCTCTCCAGTCGCAGCCGCCTGTGGTTAGCATGCCGTTTGCGGCTGCCTGTGCTTAGCGCACCGGCCGCAGCTGCGCTGATTGTTCATAAGCCACCCCAATAATATTTATACAAAAATACTGAAACTTAGAAGCAGCAAATTTTAAAACAGAATGTAGTCCTTTCATATGGGGTCCAGAGATAATCCACTGGGAAAACCTGAGTAGGATATGTTTTGAAACTCACTGAGACACTTATTTTCCAACAAATGGCTCTCTTGTAGGCTTGAATCAGATTCCTAGCAAATCTATCCAAGGAACTCCTACTAAAACTAGTGAGTAAAATCACATCTAAAATTCTCATCACTAATCAAAAGCACTGGTTTAACTTACTGTCACATTACATATCCCTTTTGGAAACTGGTAAAATATAAATTATCAACAGGCAAATGGCTTAAGCCATCAAATGTTAATCACTCAGTCATGTCCAACTCTTTGGGCCTCTCTAAAACCACTTGTGAAATTCAAAAATAGTATTTGAAAAAGTGACATTAATATGATTTTGTTACCTTGTAATTCTTTTTTTTTTGTAAATAAAAAATTAAAGTTTATTTATTTATTTTGTTCGTCTGCTAGGTCGTTCGTTGTATGCAGGGCGTTTTCTTCTAGTTGTGGTGAGTGGGAACGTACTCTCTAGTTGAGGTATGTGGGCGTCTCATTGCCATGACTTCTCTTATTGTTGAGCACTGGCTCTAGGGCACAGGGGCTTCAGTAGCTGCGGCACATGGGCTCAGTAGTTGCAGCTCCCAGGTTCCAGAGCATAGACTCAGTAATTGTAGAGCAGTGGCTCAGTTGTTCTACAGTATGTGGGCTCTTCCTGGATCAGGAATCGAACCTGTGCCTCCTGCATTGTCAGGCCACTGATCCAATAGAGTAACCCACCTTGTAATTCTTATAGTATGATCCTAAAGATATATCATAGGTACATTTCAAAGCAGGTTGGACAGATATGAAAAACACTGGAAGTATAGAAACTCATTAGGAAAGAGACTCGACAGTTTAAAGGCACTGGGAAAAGGTAAACAGACAAGAACAGGAGGGACACTAAAGTCAAATAAAGTCATTTGCTTGATTGCTAAAACTTTTGATTTAGGAAATATCAAGGAATCTTATGTAAGATTTTACTATGAGAAAATCACTGTCACTAATTTGAAATCTCAACATTCTTGGTAAAAAAGATATTTCCTTATTCTAATCTGCTATTCCCTCCTGCTACCCTCCTTTCCCTTGTTCGTTTTGGAGCTTAATTATTGAGTATTTACAACAAATGCTATACTTGCCTACCTAGTTTCTCATTTACAAATATAGCATCATCCTCATTTCAGAGCTAAGTATTCATCATAAAATTATTTAAACAGAGAGGTTATATCTCTATTTTTTCATACCTACCCCAATTTTAGCCTCTTTCAAACTGCTGTTTGTTCTAAAAATTTCACTGAAACTGTTTTCTAAAGTGACAAAGAACTGGTAAACAAATCTAATGACCACCTACCTATTCTTTAAGGTCCAGTTCAAGTGTCACTCCATTCCCAATGTCTTTCCTGGTATTCCTACCATTCCCTTCTCCAAGCTTGAAGTAATATTTCCCTATTCTATGTCTCTGTACCCATTGCTACAAGGTTGATCAAATTTTTCAGTCATGTGATTACACCTTTATTTACATCGTCACATTTACCATTCATTTATTGAACACATAATGTGTCATTCACTGTGCTCAGTAAGGAGAGAATAGAGATGATTAAGGCATAATCTCTCTTCTGCTAAATAACATAGGGGAAAAGGTAAACAATAATTATAAATCAGTGCAATGAACTACTCAAAAGTGGCACAGGTTAGACAACCAAAAATATTTGTGGGCCAAATGCATTATTCTTCTATTTTCAAAATAACTAAAGGAAAGCATGTATTTGAGGTATTCCTATAGCCATGCTAATACTTACCATTTTGTGGGACCTGAAAAACTATGAGTTGATTACTTTTAGCCAAATATTATATAGTAATTATCTTAAACTCTCTGGGGGCAGGTTGTTGTTGTTTAGTCGCTAAGTCGTGTCCACCTCTTTTGCAACCCCATGGACTGTGTAGCCCACTAGGTTCCTCTGTTCATGGGATTCTCCAGGCAAGAATACTGGAGTGGGTTGTCATGCCCTCCTCCAAGGGATCTTCCCAACCCAGGGATCGAACTCATGTCTCATGCATTGGCAGATGGATTCTTTACCACTGAGCCACCAGGGAAGCCCCTGGGGGCAGGTATAGACATCCAAGTGGAAAACTTAGATTTGGGCTGTGAACATAAAACATTTCATATACCCATCCTCTCCTCCAAATCTACACAGAAATCCATTGCCCTAGCACATAAAAGCAAATCGTCTAGTTAGAGTATACATAGATACAGCAGTAATAAAATATTTATATGGAAATCTTACTGAAGGAGGAAACAGAACAGGCTCTATCTTGAAAGCAGGACTCCATCTTGGGCTGGACTGGACTTTGAGCTAGATGCCCAGTATCTATGGAAATGACATACCAAATGGAAAACCAAGCCCCCGGAAGGAAGAGCCCCAGTGCTTTTCCTTGCCTAATTATCTGTGTGACCAAATAGAATCATACATTCTATTATGCTTATTGGGGAATGACCACAAGCCTATTGATAATTGTCCACTGTTAACTACCTAGGTTTAAGGCATATGAATCACAGGTTGACTTTGATTGTATCTTTCTTTTTCCTTTGTTCAGACTAGCTTCAGGGAATTTGGAGAGATGGGTTTAGGCACGTGTGTTTAGGGTATATAAGGTTTTCACAAAAACTGGTCAGGGTCCTTGGCTAAGAGGAGACTCTGCCTTGGGCTTGCCAGTGTAATAAACTGCACTCCACTATCTGCATTGTCCTTCTGAGTGAGTTTGTTTCTCAGGACTCGTGGCTACAACATTATTAGGTTTGAGAGAAGTACAATCTTAATGCCATGAATTCTTTTTTTTTTTTTTTTTC
>NW_011491875.1:11811-13846 GCF_000754665.1 Bison bison bison | reverse complement strand
AACTCAGTTTATTGAGCACACATATAGACTGAGTACATACATACATAAAATAGGATTATTTTTGTTTGTTGCACAGCAATTCTTTTGAACACAAAGAAAGTCAGTTTTTCCATTTGTAGTTGAATCTTCTAATTTTGTTTTAGTGATCATTCATTGAAATGTCTTTATTCTTAGTGAAAAGACAAGCCTAAACTCAGATTTAATCTGAACCTGTGGTGTGAATTAGTGAGGTTTGTCTGAATAGTCTATTTATTCTTATTAAAAAAAAATAAAACAGGTCAAATGCAAAACAGGATTCACATTTAAACCAGACATTTTAATAGTGAGCTGAGAGACATCTGTGTGCAGGATTATTGTAAAGTCTTCTCTCTTAGGACAACTGCATAGAGAGTTTACAAGCGAATCATTACATATGGGTTGCTGGACCAATAAAACCAGGTATTTAGCTACATGGTGGGCATCAAGCATTTCTATTATCTTCTCACATTTACATCTGCCTTGACTTCCTGAAACAGTTTTAGTTTTTGTCATGGAGGTAGACACTATTCATTACACCAGTCTTGCCTCCCTTCGTGTGTGCTCTGCTCACTCTTAAAAGCCATATGGGGTCACTCTAGGACAGCTGGAGGACCCAGCAGCTCCATGCTTCTTACATTATTCCTGATACTTCGGTGCATAAGTCTATACTGGGAAACATACTTCCTACATTCTGAATCCTTTTCTCTTGAGAAGTCTTTGAGAAGAGTCTTGATGAGTAAATTTGTATTCTTTATACTTTATTACATACCCTCATCACATTCAATTCAGTTCACTTCAGTCATGTCTTTGCAACACCATGAACTGCAGCACACCAGGCCTCCCTGTCCATAGTCAACTCCCAGAGTTTACTCAAACTCATGTCCATTGAGTCGGTGATGCCATCATGAATTCTTAAGACAGCTCTGAATCAATCAATATAATATAGGCTTTTGAGTATAGCCATTTTGTGGGATGAAATAGTTAACGATGATGCACACCTTGGCTGATTTTCTCTACAGAGTATATATCACTAAACATCTCATCTGTGCTCCATTTTTCATTTGCTATAGTCATAAACCTTGAGAAAATTTAAGAGCCGCTTGCTATTTAATAACATCTAAAATTTTCCACAATATTAAACCTGTAGTCTAGATTCCCAGGGCCTGACTTCTGAAACTTAAGTGCTTAGATATTTGGAGTTATATGGATACAGTGAAAAATTGAATGCAGTTTCTTAAGAGATCTATCAAAACAGAAGTCATCTGGAAATAAACAGCTATGGCTTGGCAGATAGGTACAGCATCTGCTTTTGCCTCTTTAATCTTGGCATGAAATAATACACTTATAGTGACAAACCAACAAATGCACTTCTCTTGCTCTCTTTAAAAGTAGCATTTTTGTTGAAAACATTACAAAACAAATGTTTAAAAGATAATTATGTGTTCATCAAATGCCCATATGGTCATTAAATATCTGCCTCTGTGGAGTAAAAACATGTGTTGTTCTCATGGATAACTGCCCATTTTAAACTTCACTTAACAGGTTACAAACTATTTCATGCTTAGCAGGCAAAAAAAAAAAAGATAGCAAGCTGCATAAGCCTACAATGGATTTATCCTTTCTGTTTAAATAAGTTTCTTCTTTCAAGAAACAAAGGTTTGAGCAAGAGGAAGAAATGACAGATACTATAGCATCTTCATGTACTGATGTTCTTCTCCCCACATATTTTATTCTAGAATTTTTTTGTCCAACCTGGAGCAAACATTCCATTAAGACAAACCATAGTCTTATAGAAATGGTCTTTACTAGTTGACTTGATGGTTCAAAAATGTTTAGCTCATGTATGAAAGAGTATTACTTTGCTTCACTTGAATTTCACCATAACCAAAAACAAAACCAAAAGACAGATCTGGACCATGGCTTAAATAGTTTACTTATTTTAATACATGAATTTTTAAAAAGGGAATATTCCTTGCAGTGACAGTACAGCTGAATTTGAGTAAAGCAAGAATATGAA
>NW_011491875.1:5972-11711 GCF_000754665.1 Bison bison bison | reverse complement strand
TTTTTTTGCATTTTTTGCAGTTTTGAATCTGAATGTCCCAAAAGGCAAGGCAAACTAATGATGCTATCAATCTCATTTCACCCGTTTCATTTGACACTGTGTATTACAGACAGCATCCTTTGAAATTCATCTCTCTCTCCTTTGTGGGTCTCTTTCTCCTTCCAAATTCATTCCACATTCAAGGACAACCATATACAGCTGCTTGCCTACCACACATAATTACCATCCTCCATGAGGCTATGCTGAGAGAGCCAAGAAAAGCAAAGGGCCTCGCACTTATTTAGCTAAATTAACTACATCTCTACTGTCAATCAAGGCAATTCAGGCAGGGGCAACATGTTGGGATTTTTCAAAGCCAACAAATAAGTGTGCAACGTTTTAGCTCTATAAACAAGGCTGGGCAGAGTTCATAAGTTGAATGGCACTGGCAATGATTCTTGTAATCACAAGGCAATCCTCAGTATTGGTAATAGAAACAAACCATCACAGTCACTGTATTCAACGTCTCTGGCCATCATCCAGTGAAGGGTCCTACTTGCTGTAGTTACTGAAGCACAGAACTCAAGTAACCAAGAAACTGAGCCATTGAGTTTCATTTTCTCTATATTTTTAAACCACATACTCCCAAGGCTTTCTGACTGGTGATGAGTTAGACACTTACATTTTGGATAGCTTCTCTAACACTAAAGAGCTTATAAATTCTTGAGAGCTTATTATTCAAAGGGTACTGACTCTAAGAATTTTCAACTGTTTTCTACTGACCAGAGTTAGGCATTCATTTCAGAGAGAGCTGCTGGCAGGTTCTTATTTTAATGCAGCATCATTTAAAGGTGCCAAATGTGTTCCTCTATCTGAGCAATAAAGCCAAATGAATTTTATTAACTGACTCATTACATAGCAGTAAGTTCCTATTCCACAAAAAAAATGCATTCCTATCATCACACAAGTGTAGTGTCAAAGAGAAAGGATATACATTGTAGTGATTAATGACATGACTTCAAATTTAGTCCTAGTGCCTTCCCTATGTAACTTTGGGAAGCTTTTTAACATTCTGAAGGTCATTTTTTGTCATCACTAAAATGGGTACAATGGTGTTAACCTCATAGATATTTGGTAGGAATTAAATAATATAATGCAGCATTGTATCTGGCATGTATTAAATACTCAAAAAATGCTAGCTAGTAGTGGTTGGGAGGAGGTAATATCTATGGTGGTCTACATATTATTTGACATTCCTCCAACCAAGACTTGGAAAATGAATCCTCCTTCCCTGAATATGAGCGAGCATATATAGCTTCTTCCTCATATGTTCACTCTCTGCCTCTCTGTCGGTGCATATGTAGGTGTTCCAGTTCATGTAACCATGAAAAGTTCTAACCTACAGCCAGCAGCAACTGTTAGACATGTGAGTGAGTTTTCGGGCGATGCCAGCCTTCAAACCTCCCCAGGCTGATATCAAGCAAAACAGAGATTAGCTGCCCTCACCAATTCTGCCCAAATCACAGATTTTTGCTGTTGTTTCAGGCCATGAAGTTCAGGGCTGGTTTGTTACACAGCAATAGAGAAGTGGTACATCATTGAAGGAACATGGGGACTAGTCACCAAAATCTGACAGAAGTGTCACTTCCATTGTAGGCTAAGGCATGAAGTACCATCGCCACCACAGCAAATGTTTGTTGACAAATGTATAGTTTACAAGGGCTTTCCTTGTGGCTCAGCTGGTAAAGAATCTGCCTGCAATGTTGGAGACCTGGGTTCGATCCCTGGGTTGGGAAGATCCCCTGGGAATAGCAACTCACTTCAGTACTCTTGCCGGGAGAATCCCATGGACAGAGGAGCCTGGTGGGCTACAGTTCATGGGGTTGCAAAGAGTTGGATATGAGTGAACGACCTTCACTTCACTTCATAGTTTACAAAGCAGTTTCTTAATCGTCATCTCATTTGATGCCCTACAACAACTCTAAAAGACAGGTAGAATCACTGACCCCTTTTATAGAATAGACAATCAAGGTTCAGAGAATTTAGCTACTTTGTATGAAATCATTCAAATATTAAGCAACACAGTCAAATATGGACTCTACATACTGATCTTTATTATGTGTGACAATACATAGGATTCCCCTTAGGTTTTATTTTCTTCCCTAGAACCATTTGGTCTCATATCTGGTGGTCACTTCTATGGGCTTCCTTTACTTTTATTCCCAAAACAGTTATTGGCATTCTGGAGTCTGCTTGATACACAGAAAAAGGGCTTTTCCATCGGATTGCTAATAATCTAAAAAGAGGCTAGAAACATGTGACACTATATGAAAGACATAGTTAGCAAAAAATGGCAATGACACAACACCAACAGAGAATATCACTCTTGACAAATCATTCAACTAGCAATAATAGCATAATTATATGGTAATGTGTCTGTCAGGCATGGGCAGAATTGCATGGAGAAGATTCTAGGTCAAAGGATGAGATGCTAGAAAAAAATTTCACTATGTCCATCACTGGGCAATGGGAACAATGTGAAATGGGCCATTCTGATCTCTATAATAGGAAATAGATGGCCATATGTGGCAACAAGCTGATATTTTAAGGTTGGGGATAGTAAAATAATAATAATAATAATAATTTGAGAAGCTAAAGGCAAGGGAAAAGACAGAGAGGGCAAGATGAGAAACTTTTCCAAAATCCTATTAGCATACTAAGCACATATATAGCAGTTTAATATTTTTGAAATATGAAGTACTTTTTTTTTTCTTTGCCTTCCTGTTCTCCCACCAGTTTTTCAAACTTGGGCAATTTTGATCCAATGAAACAAAAAGTTAATAAAAGTAGCCAACATTTGTTGAACACAAACTGGACCAGACACTTCCATTAGAATTTTGCATTAATTATTTAACCCACATAACAATATTCTGAAGTAGATCTTCCTTTTACAGCTAAGAGAATGGGCATGAAGAGGTTGAAAATGTTGCCCAGTGTTAAACTGTCCTTGGTACTTCAGTACTTGGTGGGGTTGGAACTCAGAAGTCTGTCTCTAAAGCATATCCTCTTAATCTCTACCCTGTACCACATCGACTCATTTAAAGTTCATAGTGTAGAGTGTTAGTATAATTAGAGAGCATTATGAAAGAGATAGAGTCTTTAATTTTCCTTTCTAGATGATGCTGCATGCAAACCATGCCAGAAATTTTTTAGTTCCTTTCTCAGTGCAGGCACAGATTAAGTCCATGTCATTTTCTCTGTCCTCTGCCTAGTATGTAATCTCAGACACCTGGTGTTTGAAAAGTACAATTTTATAAGGCTAAATAGATGTCAGCTATAATCAGTATTATTAATATAGGGTAGTTTTCATTGTACAATTAGTGATCTCTTTACGTGTAAAATAGTTTATGTCTCTACTGTTAGGATACATAGATTTATAAATGATAAGCGAGAGGTAATTTTAAGTCTTGGTACAATTAAACCCGGAAATACAAGTCCATATTTTCTTTAGGGAAATGTTGCATCTTGTTCATGAGAATTTCAGCTTGTATGTCAACCAGATTCATTTTTATCACTCTGTGTGCTAAGTCGTTTCAGTAGTGTCTGACTCTTTGCAACCCTATGGACCATAGCCTGCCAGGTTGCTCTGTCTATGGGGATTCCCCAGACCAGAATACTGGAGTGGGTTGCCATCCCCTCCTCCAGGGAATCTTCCCCACCCAGGGATTGAACCCATGTCTCTTATGTTTCCTACACTGACAGGCAGGTTGTTTAGCACCAGCGCCACCTAGGAAGCCCTCTATCACTCTAGTGTCTACATAGCTGCAATCAGATAACAATAGAATAGTAACAGTGCTAGTAGGCAGGCATATGATCAAGTTAAGTCAATTCTTTCTCTTTAATGGGGAAGAATTATCCACTGTGAGTATTTAAAACATTAGAACCAAAATAAGGAATTTCATTAGTTTGGAAATTCAGCCAGTACTGCAGTAGAGTGGTTTCACAAAAGCATCCCAGAAGAGAGTGTCAAACTTTGACCCACCTAGAACCCACCCCCTCCCTACCCTCTACCAGTATGTTCAGTCACTCAGTACTGTCTGACTCCTTGTGACCCCATGGACTGCGTGCAGCACACCAGTCTTCCCTGTCCTTCACTATCTCCTGGACTTTGCTCAAACTCTCCACCAGTATGATGCTAGTTAAAAGGTAATGGAAGGCCAGTCCCCTGGCATGCCACTCCTACTCTCGGCTCCACCTTAACCACAATTACCATGAATAGATGAAGTAGATGAGGCAGTACAGTGTGACACCCTTATTCTTCTGGACTTGAGAACCAAGTTTCCTGGCCATGAGAATAAAGCAGGGCAGGGGCCAGAATGAGAAAGACCGGCACAGCAAACTTGTGATTTTTTTTTCCACCTTGGCTTGACTAGAAAAAACTCCTTTGCTGAGGAATAAGAAAGATCACTCTGAAGACAATGGAGTTCAAGCCCCACTCCTAGTCACTCAGCCGTCTCCTTCATAAACACTCTGGGAGATTTCTGGTTATTATTAGTACCTCCAATATTATTTTTTCTCCCTTAAAATGTGGGCTTGGAATATCTTTTCTTCTTTCCAAGCCCATGCAGTTAAGAAGTTCACTCCTCCCTGAGAGGATAGATTAGAGCTCAGCAAGCAAATGGCTGCTTATTCTTTGACAAACATGGTAAGAGTAAAAAAGAAGTTTCCTGTAGCACTGGGGAGAGAATGAAGGTAGTTTAAGAAAAGGAGTATAAATAGAAAACAATCATCTGCAATATAATAAAATCATTAATATGCTTCTCAACAATATTACTGTTGTATTATATGCATGTCACTTATTTTCTGCATTTCTTAACAGGAATTAAACGTTAATCCCCAACACACGATTCCCCCCATCCCAGTCCGTCTTCTTCTCTAGCTACAAATAATAAAGCCTGGAGCATATGGATAGCTTCTTCTCTACTGTATTTTTTAATCTCCTTTACACTCATGTCATAGTCATTATATTAAAAAAATGTTTTTTCTTTAAAAAAAAATAAATAAACCCTATGCTACATTTTTCTTTCGGTCCTAGCCAAGATTCAGCATTTACATTCCCAAACATTTTTTGTATCATCGCATCTGGTGATTACATCCTATTAATTAGAATTTTTTTCATTTTTACATTTCTGTCCTACCAGATCAGCTCAAGTTATTAGAGATGGAAGGTTTAAGCATTGCAGGCACCAGTGACATCATGGTTACCATAGAAATAAAAATCTAGCAACAATAATACTAGGTTTCTTTCTTTATCAGCCATGCTGCATCGCTGGTGTTCAAATCTTCCACCTGAGGATAAAAGCTCAGAAGCTTCCTGTCATTACATAACCTATACTATTCCAAACACATTTTCAGAATTTAAAAATGAGAAGAAGAAGAAGAAAAAAAGAGCGAGGGTTATTTATATCCAATCTGTCAACTTACATAATTAGTCACAGGTACTTCAAAGCCCTAAATGAAGATAAGGTAAATAAAACATACACTTGAAACCTGGAGATAAACAAGACTTCTATTACATGGTATTATTCATGACCAAAATCAAAAACTGTATCATAAGCTGAATGACAAATTATAAAATCCCTAGGCGTGAAGTCTGCCTTCCTTTTACAAACTCTTCTAGATTCTTTTGTATACCATTTTAATTAGTGTCTGAAAACAGGACTGTACCTTTAAAGAATATTTCCATTTTGAAAGCAAGGA
>NW_011491875.1:4430-5695 GCF_000754665.1 Bison bison bison | reverse complement strand
TAGTAATCAATAACAAGACATGATTTCCCTCTGAATTCCAACACTGCAGATCAATCTTCGGTTGCTACTACCTCCACGACTTAGTGTTCCAAAGATTTATGATGGTGGAAAATATGCTTTATTGAAATACAACATGAACCTAATTGAGTACAATCCTGTACAAATTTCAAAGATATGTAACGCTGCAATTAATGTAATTAGAGAGGAAAATTGATGGTCATTACAAATGCAATCAGAGACTTTTACATTATTATATTTATCATAGTAATAGGCTTATTGTCACTATAAAATACATGCCCATTTTAACAGTAAAATTGAGTAAAAATACCAATAAAGTAAAATAAACCATAAGTGGAGTGTTCTTTGAATGATTTAGGAGTAGCTTTAGGTAGTGGCAAATTCATACCATAGCACTGTCAGTCCATTAATTTCAGCCATTTTCCTGATCAATTCTGATCACCACACCTGGATCAATTAAGTGGTGATCCTCATTGATCACTGAGGCAATATAAAATGAATGCATTTTAATTTCCATACACCATTTATTTTGTGGCTACTGGCAGAGTCATACTCTCTTTGATCCTCTGGATAAGCAAGACTAGCAAACAAATGGTTTTGCCATTCAAAATGCTACTTTACTTTGTCAGTGCCAGACAGAACAGTTGCCACATAAGTATAACTATACTCAAATATCTCAGACTGTTTCTACAAAACAGCAAGCCTAGCTGAAAAAAAAAGTAAATGTTACTCACGATTATAATCTGACATCATGTGGACAGAATCAAAGTGTTTTTTATTAATTCAGGTGAAAGCAGTTGTGGGTTTAGAAGTTGTCTGCATCTGGAAGTCAGGGAGTACATATACTTGAATGAAGAGTTAGAAAAGACAGCTGATAGATAGATGGACACTAGCACAGGCACTGCAGACTAGAAAAACCTGATTGGTTTCAGACCATGGATGTCAAAAATGAATGAATCATCAAATAGCCTACTCAATTTTCTCATTGAAATGAAAATAACTGAAGACTAAAATAGCTTGAGGTATGCTATGAGTAGCTGCACCAGCATTACATTGAAGAGACCTCAAAGGAACATCACAGGAGCCCAAGGAAAAGTTCAAACCCTGCTGGAACTGTGGGTTTAGACAGGCAACTTCATGATGACTGCAGCCAACAATTTGTGTGTGTGTGTGTGCGCACGCGGGCACAGGCATTGGGGTGGGGGAGGGCCGTCAGGAGAAGAGCTCTATTTCTGCTTCAGGCAGGC
>NW_011491875.1:2635-3229 GCF_000754665.1 Bison bison bison | reverse complement strand
CAGTGCGAAATACTGGCAAATGGAAAACTTGATAGTAGCCAGGAAAGCACACTACAGATGGCTCCCAGTCAGTCTACCAAAACTTTGAGAGGAAATTTATCAATTGCAAAATTTAGAATGGCTCTGTGGTTATCTTTGCTGACAAGGAATGCAATAAGTTGCACTGTAACATGATGTTCAGCCAAGGATTTCAGAGTATAGGAATGATACCAGATTTGGAGCCATGATCCAAAATTGCTAATATCTATATCCATCTGACAAGTAGATAATGGGAAAGTTCATTAAACACAAGAGAGACAATATCATTCACATTGCATAAAGCAAGTTATTGCAATAAGTAAAGTTCTTTTTCTTTGTGGAAGAGATGTGTTTCCAAAAATGTGGCTGTATAACTAATTTATGTAAAATAAATCTTACATTGCCATTGGTTTCCATTATAAAATTTGAGATAAGTGCCCAGCAAAAAGATATTTTAACAGACTGAATTCAAAAGTTTTGGTGACTAGCTGAGTTGGTACTGCGTTTATAGACTAAATAAGTTATTACCAAAACAGTATGATTTAGAGCTTAAAAAAAAAAAAAAAAAAAAAACCT
>NW_011491875.1:0-1288 GCF_000754665.1 Bison bison bison | reverse complement strand
GGAGTGGGTTGCCATTTCCTTCTCCAATGCATGAAAGTGAAAAGTGAAAGTGAATTTGCTCAGTCATGTCCGACTCTAGCGACCCCATGGACTGCATCCTACCAGGCTCCTCTGTCCACAGGATTTTCCAGGCAAAAGTACTGGAGTGGGGTGCCATTGCCTTCTCCGAAAACAGAGGCTAGTTTTGGTTTTTCTTGAACTCAATGCAGATAAAGTTATATAGTATTTACTCTTTTGTGTCTTGCTGTTTTCAAGGTTCTGATGTTCATTCATATTATTTAGTGTAGTCATAAATCCTTTATTCCTATTGCTGTGGAGCATTGTATTGTATGGCCATACCACAACCAATTGACCCATTCTATATTCAGAGATGTTGGGCCACTTTCCAGTTTTTGTGTGTAACAAATAGATCTGTTTTGAAAATTCTAGTATATACCTTTTGGTACATAGGTATGGTACATAGGTATGACTTTGTTTTGGGTATATACCTAAGAATAGAATTTCTGGGTCTTAGTTATGCCTATATTTAATTTTATTGTATACTACCAAAACAACTTATAATAATTTACATGTTCACCTCAGTAGTATGTGAGTTCTGGTTGTCCCATATCCTTTGCAATACTTGGTATCTTCCATCTTTTTATTTTAGCCATTCTGGTGGGTATGTGCTGAGTCATACTGTGGTTTTAATTTATATTTGATCAGAGAGAGAGGAGAAAAACGCTTGCTTTATAAGCACTCTTGAAGATAGTAAAAGTTCTCAGCAATCAAGCAAATGCCCAATTAAGAGAAAGCCACATTCAAGCTGGTAGAGTAGTTGTGGCACTTTCACTTGCCTTGGTCCTAGCCCCTCCCTCGTATGGCACAATCTTCTTTGGAAAAGGTTGAAATCTGGTTTCAAATTAGTCTCAAACCAGAGGAGGTAGAACATACTTTATCTGTAATCTTCTAACCTGTCTGAGAGTTGCATGATGAACTAGTCTCTCTTTTACCTAACACATAGTTCAGACAGGGTAAAGCAGGATAACTTGGATCTCAGAGTGGAAAAAGAGACAAAGTGGTAAGCATTGGTCACAAAAGTTGCAAGGGAGCAACAGACCTGCACAGGTTTAGGGCAACAGAACACAGGTGGAAGCATAAAATAAGCCATTTAAACTCATTAGGGGATGATGGGAAGAGGACCTCTTTGGGAAATTTAGACTTTCAAAACCATATTTTATGTACACACACACACACACACACACATATATATGTGTGTGTGTGTGTGTGTATATATATATATATATAT
>NW_011491874.1:13477-13883 GCF_000754665.1 Bison bison bison | reverse complement strand
GTTGCTTGTTGACCTGCATACAGATCTCTCAAGAGACAGGTCAGGTGCTCTGGTATGCCCATCTCTTTCAGAATTTTCCACAGTTGGTTGTGATCCACACAGTCAAAAGCTTTGGCATAGTCGATAAAGCAGAAATAGATGTTTTTCTCGAACGCTCTTGCTTTTTCGATGATCCAACAGATGTTGGCAATTTGATATCTGGTTCCTCTGCCTTTTCTAAATTCAACTTGAACATCTGGAAGTTCAAGGTCCACGTACTGTTGAAGCCTGGATTGGAGAATTTTGAGCATTACTTTGCCAGCATGAGTGCAATTGTGCGGTAATTTGAGCATTCTTTGGCATTGCCTTTTTTTGGGATTGGAATGAAAATTGACCTTTTCCAATCCTGTGGCCACTGGTGAGTTTT
>NW_011491874.1:9558-10158 GCF_000754665.1 Bison bison bison | reverse complement strand
AAACTATGGTGGAGGCAATGAAGATAATGGCGACGTCCTTCAAAAGGCCCCATGCATGTACTGCTACACTCAGGGCCCCCAACCCTGCAGCAGGCCACCACTGACCTACATCTCCACTGGAGACTCCTGGACACTCCCAGGCATGTCTGGGTCAGTCTCTTATGGGGTCACTGCTCCTTTCTCCTGGGTCCTGGTGTGCACAACGTTCTGTTTGTGCCCTTCAAGAGTCTATTTCCCAGTCCTGTGTAAGTTCTGGCCACTGTATGGTGGGGTTAATGGTGACCTCCTCCAAGAAGGTTTATGCTATACCCAAGTCTGCTGCACCCAGGGCCCCTGCCCCTGCGGCAGTCCATTGCTGACCCGTACCTACACAGGAGACACTCAAACCCAGTTCTGTCTCAGTCTATGTAGGGTCTCTGGGTCCTTGTGCACACAAGGTTTGTTTGAGTTCTCTGAGTGTCTCTGGTGGAGATGGGGTGTGACTCTAAACGTGAATTCACCCCCCTTACCGTCTTCCTGGGGCTTCTCTGCCCTTGGACGTAGGGTATCTCCTCAAAGTCGCTCCAGCACCACCATCTTGCTGGGCTTCTCTGACCTTGG
>NW_011491874.1:8252-9458 GCF_000754665.1 Bison bison bison | reverse complement strand
CTTTGCTTGTGGGGACCCTGGCAGGACCAAGTGTGCAGGGACACAGACTGCCTCCACCGCAGGAGTTATGGCCCCATCAGAGTCTTTTTGCAAGCCTCTTGTAGCTGGCGATCAGAAGGCCTCTTTGGCCAGTCTTTCTCCGTAGCTCCACCCATTCAGGCACTTAGAGGGCTTCCTTGCCTGGGGACCTTCTCTGTTGTTTGGTACATCAGGCACATATAGGGGACCCCCTGGCTGGGGTCCTACTCTGTAGATTGGCACATCAGGCACTTAAAGGGGCACTGTGGGTGGGGTCCTACTCTGTAGTTCAGTGCATCAGGTGCTTGCTGGGCCATCCTCTCTATTGTTCAGCTGCCAATGCTGGCACTGTGGGGAGAGAGAGGCTATGGTGATGACTCCATCCCCAAACGTGACTCAGCAGTATCGCCTAGCTTCCATGGCTGCCTGGCCTTCCTCCACAGGCATTTCCCACCACAGTCTCCTCCCTCACATTCCCTTGATAAGTCTCTGCACAGTCAACAGCAGCCCTCACTTTGGAATTGCTCCACAATCCCTAAACTCCAGCCACCAGCTGCTGCACCTTCCAGGGCATCTGCATCCCTGTCTTGGGTATGTATGGTTACAAGGACTGTCTGATTCTCATTCCATTTAGGCTGCCACAGACAAGCTGTTTCACTCTCAGCCTTAAATGTTTCTCCTCTGACTCAGACAGTTGCCCTGATGTGGGGATTGGACCCTTGCTTCAGTTCCCCCACCTGCTGAGGGCAGGTGCAGTCCTACTAACACTCCTGTTTTTTCTCCTAGTTCCTTCATCCTACCAAGGTTTGGGTGGGTCTATTTCTGCTTTATTGACTATGCCAAAGCCTTTGACTGTGTGGATCACAATAAACTGTGGAAAATTCTTCAAGAGATGGGAATACCAGAACACCTGATCTGCCTCTTGAGAAATTTGAATGCAGGTCAGGAAGCAACAGTTAGAACTGGACATGGAACAACAGACTGGTTCCAAATAGGAAAAGGAGTTTATCAAGGCTGTATATTGTCACCCTGTTTATTTAACTTATATGCAGAGTACATCATGACAAATGCTGGACTGGAGGAAACACAAGCTGGAATCAAGATTGCCGGGAAAAATATCAATAACCTCAGATATGCAGATGACACCACCTTTATGGCAGAAAGTGAAGAGGAACTCAAAAGCCTCTT
>NW_011491874.1:4610-5345 GCF_000754665.1 Bison bison bison | reverse complement strand
TCAGTCGTGTCTGACTCTTTGAGACCCTATGGATTGTAACCCGCTAGGCTCCTCTGTCCATGGGACTTTACAGCAAGAATACTGGAGTGGGGTGCCATGCCTTTCTCCAGGGCATCTTCCCAATCCAGGGGTTGAATCCATGGCTCTTACGTTTCCCACATAAGAAGGCAGGTTCTTTACCACTAGCACCACCTGGGAAGCCCCAAGAAATGGATGCCTGTACTTAAATCGCCATGGTTAACAGCAGGTGCCTGAATGGAAAAACTTCAGGGAAACTATCACCCCACGTTCCCGCTCCATCTCTAGGCTGAGTGTCAGAGGAAGGTTGTTATTTGTTCAGCCCTCCTCACTCTACCATACGTTTGGCCAATTGCTTTATCTCATGGGCTACCAGTCCCTCATTGGCTGCTACTGTGGAGACTGTGGCTACGTTCACTGTCACTGGACTATCCCATCATCCCTGCAAATTTGCAATTCAGTCAGGATTTTTTTTTTTAAGCAAAATGTTATAGATTGCAAACAAAAAATAGGATCAGAGAAATCTGGATAAGGTAATTTCAGAAGATATGGTGCTTGATTCCAGAAATTTAGAATTTTCTTATTTTACACTGTGTTTGAGTCCTATTTTACACATGGAAGTGAATTGGGATTGAAGGAATAGAATGGGTGAATGTGATTTTTATATCTGCTACTGCTGGTGCAGTGGTAAAGAATCTGACTGTCAATGCAGGAGAC
>NW_011491874.1:3914-4510 GCF_000754665.1 Bison bison bison | reverse complement strand
AGAATACTGGAGAGGGTTGCCATGCCCTCCTCCCGGGGATCTTTATGACCCAGGGATGGAACCTGCCTCTCCTGCGACTCTTGCATTGCAGGCAGATTCTTTACTTCTGAGCCACCCGGGAAGACCACACTGTTTTTTATCGGTTGCTATACCCCAGGGATGGGGAGCCTGGTGGGCTGCCATCTATAGGGTCGCACGGAGTCGGACATGACTGACGCAACTTAGCAGCAGCAGCAGCAGCATACCCCATATAAAAATCTCTGGATGATACCTAAATATAGATGGGAGAATGAAAATGGAAAAGGCCAGTGAAACTTGTAGGGAAAGAATTTTGACCATAAAGATCCCTAAAATTACTGAGAAATCATGAATAGAAATAACCATTTAGGAAAGTGATGAGTTGGGAAAAGTACACGATTTTCCATCGAACAAATGACACAACCGACACATATTGAAGCAAAGTTAATGAGGTTTATAATGTTTTCTTTGGGGTAGAAATGTTTTAAAGAGTAATGTAGGGCCTAAGGGGAAGATGGTCAGACAGTCCAGAGGCAGTTCATCTGCAGGTGTGGTATCTAATGAGCGACTTGGTGGCC
>NW_011491874.1:0-707 GCF_000754665.1 Bison bison bison | reverse complement strand
GTGTAAGAAGTATGATTATCGATTTTATTAGTTCATTTTATAAAACTAATTAAGATCATTTAAATATTATATAAGTATTAGAAAATGGCCAAATAGTAAAGAATCCACTTGCAATGCAGGAGACTCAGGTTCAGTCCCTGGGTCCGGAAGATCCCCTGGAGGAGGAAATGGAGTCCCACTCCAGTGTTCTTGCCTGGAAAATTCCATGGACAGAAGAGCGAGGCAGGTTACAGTCCATGGAGTCACAAAAAGTCAGACATGAATGAGCGACTAATACCTTCAACACTTTCAAGTATTCTAGAGCTCCTGTACAAAATGCTAGTGATTGGGTCAATTAAACACATTCATTTATTGTCTCATACTTGTGGAGGCTCTAAGTCCAAATCAAGGTTTCATCTGAGTTGGATCTTACGCAAGGTGTGAATGCATAAGGGGCCTCCATTCCTGGCCATTTTCCTTGGCTTGTAGATAGCTGAAATCTCCCTATACCTCCCCACATTTTCTTCCCTATATGTATGTATCTATGTCTGATTTTCCCTTGTTCAGTTCAGTTCATTTCAGTTGCTCAGTCGTTTCTGACTTTTTGCGACCCTATGAAACACAGCACGCCAGGCCTCCCTGTCCGTCACCAACTCCCAGAGTCCACCCAAACCCATATCCATTGTGTTGGTGATGCCATCCAACCATTTCATCCTCTGTCATCCCCT
>NW_011491873.1:9767-10170 GCF_000754665.1 Bison bison bison | reverse complement strand
CTCTGGGTGTCCCTCACTGTGGAGAATTTTTCACCATTAACCTAGATGTTTTATCATCTGTGCTGTATGGATGGAGAAGTCTTGAGGCTACTGTAAGAAGAAGACTGAAAGCCAGATGCAGGAGGCTTAAATCCAAAACTTGAGAACACCAGAGAACTCCTGATTCCAGGGGACATTAATAAACAAGAGCTCATCCAAAAGCCTCCATACTTACACTGAAACCAAGCTCCACCCAAGAGCCAACAAGTTCCAAAGCAAGACATACCATGCTGATTCTCTAGCAATGCAGGAGCACAGCCCTGAGCATTAAAATACAGGCTTCTCAAAGCCATGCCAAACCCATAGACACCCCAAAACTCACTACTGGACACTTCATTGGACTGCAGAGAGAAGAGATGCAGCT
>NW_011491873.1:5333-5943 GCF_000754665.1 Bison bison bison | reverse complement strand
GATAAAAACCCTACCAGAAAGCAGGCATAGAAGGAACATACCTCAACATAATAAAAGCAATCTGTGATAAACCACAGAAACATTATCCTCAATGGTAGTAAAAAATTTTTTTTACTATTTTTTAAATTTAAATTTATTTTAATTGGAGGCTAATTACTTTACAATATTGTATTGGTTTTGCCATACATCAACACGAATCCACCACAGGTGTACACGTGTTCCCCATCCTGAAACCCCCTCCCTCCTCCCTCCCTGTACCATCCCTCTGGGTCATCCCAGTGCACCAGCCCTGAGCATCCTGTACCATGCATCGAGCCTGGACTGGTGATTCATTTAACATATGATATTATACATGTTTCAATGCCATTCTCCCAAATCATCCCACCCTTGCCCTCTCCCACAGAGTCCAAAAGACTGTTTTATGCATCTGTGTCTCTTTTGCGGTCTCTCATACAGGGTTATCGTTACCATCTTTCTAAACTCCACATATATGTGTTCAGTTCAGTTCAGTTGCTCGGTCGTGTCCGACTCTGTGACCCCATGAATCGCAGCACGCCAGGCCTCCCTGTCCATCACCAACTCCCAGAGTTCACCCAGACTCACGTCCAGC
>NW_011491873.1:4270-5233 GCF_000754665.1 Bison bison bison | reverse complement strand
GGTGGTGTCCTCTGCATATCTGAGGTTATTGATATTTCTCCCGGCAATCTTGATTCCAGCTTGTGCTTCATCCAGCCTGGCATTTCTCATGATGTACTCTGTGTATAAGTTAAGTAAGCAGGGTGACAATATACAGCCTTGACATATCCCTTTTCCTATTTGGAACCAATCTGTTGTTCCATGTCCATTTCTAGCTGGTGCTTCTTGACCTGAATACAGATTTCACAGGAGGCAGGTCAAGTGATATGGTATTCCCATCTCTTTCAGAATTTTCCACAGTTTGTTGTGATCCACACAGTCAAACGCTTTGGTGTAGTCAATAAAGCAGAAATAGATGTTTTTCTGGAACTCTCTTGCTTTTTTCAATGATCCAACGGATGTTGGCAATATGACCTCTGGTTCCCCTTCCTTTTCTAAATCCAGCTTGAACATCAGGAAGTTCATGGTTCATGTACTGGTAAAGCCTGGCTTGGAGAATTTTGAGCATTACTTTTCTAGTGTGTGAGATGAATGCAATTGTGCAGGAGTTTGAACATTCTTTGGCATTGCCTTTCTTTAGGATTGGAATGAAAACTCATCTTTTCCAGTCCTGTCACTACTGCTGAGTTTTCCAAATTTGTCAGCATATTGAGTGCAACACTTTCACAGCATCATCTTTTAGGATTTGAAAGAGTTCAACTGGAATTCCATCACCTCCACTAGCTTTGTTCATAGTGATGCTTCTTAAGGCCCACTTGACTTTGCATTCCAGGATGTCTGGCTCTAGGTTGTTGACCACACCATCGTAATTATCTGGGTCATGAAGATATTTTTTGTATATTTCTGCTGTGTATTCTTGCCACCTCTTTTTAATATCTTCTCCTTCTGTTAGGTCCCTACCATTTCTGTCCTTTATCGAGCCCATCTTTGCATAATATATTCCCTTGGTATCTCTAATTTTCTTGAGGAGATCTCTAGTCTTTC
>NW_011491873.1:2794-2940 GCF_000754665.1 Bison bison bison | reverse complement strand
TCACATCCATACATGACCACAGGAAAAACCATAGCCTTGACTAGACGGACCTTTGTTGGCAAAGTGATAGCTCTGCTTTTGAATATGCTATCTAGGTTGGAATAACTTTCCTTCCAAGGAGTAAGTGTCTTTTAATTTCATGGCTG
>NW_011491873.1:0-316 GCF_000754665.1 Bison bison bison | reverse complement strand
GAGAAATAATCTCTATTAGAATTTAGAATTAATTCATTTCTGTAGCATAGTGAAGTTTAACCTGAATAATTCAGGAGCTCAAAACATTTGATATTAAAGAATAGAGTGACCCTAGAAATTTGGAAGACTTGAGGAAATGTAGGTATAGACATTAGTGTTTATGCATATCAGTAAACAAAATGCATTTATTCTCATTACTTTATTTTTTTTTGTCTCTGCTTTTTATTTTATTTTATTTTTTTTACATGATATTATACATGTTTCAATGCCATTCTCCCAAATCTCCCCACCCTCTCCCTCTCCCTCAGAGTCCATA
>NW_011491872.1:14295-14897 GCF_000754665.1 Bison bison bison | reverse complement strand
CTTATATTTCTAGCTTGTATAATTTCTAAATATACCCAAGCAGCCTTATAGCTTATCCAAGTTTTCACTTAAAAATGAAAATCTTAGTCCATTTTTCTCCAGGTTTCCTTCTCTTTTCCCAAACATTGTTCATCATTCTTTTCTAAGAGTTTGTTTACTCAGAGCATGCTGGCAGGGTAGTTTGTTTTTCAAACAAAATTTAAACACATTAACACACAATCAATGATGTGTATAATATGTATGGGTGAATGCAATTACATGATCCATAAATACAGAATGCCAGTTGTTTGTTGGTGTGTAAATGGTTATGCTTTTGATTAAATTACCTCCACTAGCTATGCTAATAATGGCACAGAAGTCTTTGCTTTTTCTTGAATTTTCTAGGATATTTTAATGTGTGGGGCTTCTCTGAGACAAGATTCCTCAAATATCCAGGAAACTTCTCACAAACGTATCTCTCATGACTACATTCAAATAAAGCTGGAATTAATGTGGTCAAAATTCTCCAAGCCAGGCTTCAGCAATATGTGAATCGTGAACTTCCAAATGTTCAAGCTGATTTTAGAAAAGGCAGAGGAACCAGAGATCAAATTGCCAACATC
>NW_011491872.1:9849-10268 GCF_000754665.1 Bison bison bison | reverse complement strand
CAGGAGGGAATGGCAAGACATACTTAAAATGATGAAAGAAAATAACCTACAGCCCAGATTATTGTACCCAGCAAGGATCTCATTCAAGTATGAAGGAGAAATCAAAAGCTTTTCAGATAAGCAAAAGCTGAGAGAATTCTGCACCACCAAACCAGCTCTCCAACAAATACTAAAGGATATTCTCTAGACAGGAAGCACAAAAACAGTGTATAAAATCAAACCCAAAACAATAAAGTAAATGGCAACGGGATCATACTTGTCAGTAATTACCTTAAACGTAAATGGGTTGAATGCCCCAGCCAAAAGACATAGACTGGCTGAATGGATACAAAAACAAGACCCCTACATACATTGTCTACAAGAGACCCACCTCAAAACAGGGGACACATACAGACTGAAAGTGAAGGGCTGGAAAAAGA
>NW_011491872.1:9195-9749 GCF_000754665.1 Bison bison bison | reverse complement strand
AAAGAGAACTCCACAAACTGCCAGAATACAGAAAGGACACCCCAAAATCAGCAATTTAAACAAGATGAAGAGACAGAGGAATACCCAGCAGATAAAGAAACAGGATAAATGCCCACCAAACCAAACAAAAGAGGAAGAGATAGGGAATCTACCTGATAAAGAATTCCAAATAATTATAGTGAAATTGATGCAAAATCTTGAAATCAAAATGGAATCACAGATAAATAGCCTGGAGACAAGGATTGAGAAGATGCAAGAAAGGTTTAACAAGGACCTAGAAGAATAAAAAAGTCAATATATAATGAATAATGCAATAAATGAAATTAGAAACAATCTGGAGGCAACAAATAGTAGAATAACAGAGGCAGAAGATAGGATTAGTGAATTAGAAGATAGAATAGTAGAAATAAATGAATCAAGATAAAAGAAAAATGAATTAAAAGAAATGAGGAGAATCTCAGAGACCTCCAGGACAATATTAAATGCTACAACATTCGAATCATAGGGGTCCCAGAAGAAGAAAACTAAAAGAAAGACCATGAGAAAATACTCGA
>NW_011491872.1:4322-5176 GCF_000754665.1 Bison bison bison | reverse complement strand
CAGGCAGATTCTTTACCATCTGAGCCACCAGGGAAGCCCTTAGAAGTTTGACAGGTCTTCAAAATTGTCATGCCTTGAGACAAGGGGACCAGGATTTTATAATATACATCTCTCCATTTGGCAGTCATTGAATGCAAGCTGCACTCAGACAGGGAGTGTTAGCTAGGGTGAGGCCACTCTCTTTGGTAATGAATCATTCCTAGAGAGGAACTCAGCTGTGAGTCACCAGTATCCCATATGCCAGCAGTTGTGAGTCTGGGTAGCACACTACAGCATCTACTACACTAGTGAAATCTATCTCTAAGAAATAGATTTAGACCCAAAGTTCTATTTCAGAGATGATAATGCCTAGGCCTCTACCACTGCTTTTCTGTAAACCACTCCGCCCCACCAACTCAGAATACTTTATGAGAAGGAGTATGAAAAAAGAGCCCAAGAATGTGCTTTCAATGGCCATGGTTCTGATTGGCAAAGTGCTCTTGCTTTGCTCAAGCTGCCTTTCACATCCACCTCCTACTGGTGTGGAATGGCCTCCTCATTTTGACTAGCTTACAAAAGGTATCCTCATTGAGGCACTCTCTACTTACCAGCATTCTAAGGGAATTCACACCCATCAGAAATCTTTTCTAGTAATTGTTATCTGACTTAGACATCTGCTACTCATTAGGTACTGTTTTACATTGCTTGCTATCCTTTCCTGTGTATATCTTTACCCCAAAAGGGAAGTAGTTGAGGGCAAAGGTTATGTTTTGTATTCCGTGAATCATTATCCATGTTTAGTAGAATGCAAATCTCAAGTTATTTCATTAGCCTGACAAATATTTATTATGCACTTACTATGTTTAAGGCACTAT
>NW_011491872.1:0-386 GCF_000754665.1 Bison bison bison | reverse complement strand
TACACACGTGGCTGATTCATGTGAATGTATGGCAAAAACCACCACAATATTGTAAAGTAATTAGCCTCCAATTAAAATAAAAAATAAAAAAAAAAGAAAAGAAAACCTTAATAGAAGTTTTCTTTCAGAAGGATTATTCATCTTCCTTTACTCTTTGACATGTGTTTATCTTCCCTTTGGCTGTTAACATTTATTCACCAATGAAAATATAGCACCTCTTACAAAAAATAGAATAATCTTTGAATAACTTGAAGACTTGTATTTCTCTTGATGTTAACTCTACTCAGGAGGTAATGGGGATGTGAAACACAGTGTCAGTGAGGAAGGGGAGGAGTGGCATAGACCTGGATGAATTTGGGAGGCAAAATCTGTAGTAGTTAACATCC